>NC_056741.1:1373566803-1373649653 GCF_019279795.1 Protopterus annectens | reverse complement strand
AGCCCCTCCCCCTAAAAAGGCCCATTTTTTTTCCAAGTCCAAATTCCCAAAAACCTAAAAAGAAAGCCAGTGAAAAAAGTAAAAAAAATTTCCTTTAATTATTTAAATGCATAGAATAAAGGATACCTTGTAATGTAGTTTAAATTGCAAGTGAAGGTGGAACTTTCCTTTAATAAACCTGCTTTAATCTGATGTCCTTCAAGGATGCATCTGCAGTCTTCACAAATGGGTTGTCCTGTCGTCAGCAGCCCTTCGGTCGGCCGGATTCCAAAGTCTGGGTCTGGCTTCGGCTGGTGTCGCACTTCACCCGACGTCATTGCGGCAGTTATTCGGGTATAAAGGCATCAGCCGATGCCATTTTCCTCAGTCTTTCTTGCCGCGTGGTGCCCGAAGCAGAAGCTGTTCGCAAGTGCCGGTCGGTCAGATCCAGAGATTACTACTACTGAATATTACTTCGAAGACTTCTAAAAAGCTAAGTACCCCGTTGGGACTCTTTCTTGCCTCAGCCGATGTCAGAGAAAGTGAATAACTGTTTATCTTGTGGGAAACAAATACCTCATAAAGATTTCCACTCCTATTGCATACATTGTTTAGGCCCAGACCACAACGTAGCAGCTTGTCTAGCCTGTGCTTCTTTTAACCGACTGACGCTTAGACGTCGGTCGGAGTTTGCTGAACAGATTTTCGGCTCCGATTTTGCATATATTATGCCGTCGGATCCTCCGACTACGCAAAGTACCAAAAAACGCAAAGAAAAGGACCGACACTCGCGGTCCGCGGTTTCGGCCAAAACCGCGGTTAAGCAAACCACGAGTGTCTCGGTTTCGGCCGAAACCGAGCAAGCGGTTCTTTCTTCAGCCGAAATCATGCCTTCTACCGAGACCTCTTCTAACCTGGTAGAAACGGCTTCTGAAATCCAACCTTCTGTTGCGGTTTCACAGGATTTATCAGATACCATTCCCCTGGATATTTCTACCCCTGCACGTGGAGCTGCTAGGCCTCCTGCAGCAATGTCTATTAAGGCCTTTGCCAGGGCTAAAGTAGCCAAAGCATCAAAAACGGTGCCTGCCAAGCCCCTCTCTCAGGCGCAGCACCAGGTCCCATATGCTTACTTTGGGTGAGGGTCTCATCTCTTTAATTTGTGGAGCCCAGCCTCATCCAGACAGGCCTCTCTCCTCCTCCAGAAAAAGGCCAAGAGCAGAGCCACCTGAGCCAGTATCCACAGATGATTCCTCTGATGACTCAGATCATACAGACCCTCCTGAGGCTGCTTATTCTCCTTACGAAGACTCTGATGCTGAGGAGTCCATCCCTTCAGCCTCTCCTCCTGAGGAATTTTCCTTTGGGGAAACCTTGCATGCTATGAGGGAACAATTTCAGTGGCAGGGCCAAGATTTCTCAGACTCCAGAAAAAGGCTTAGGACTTTTCTACATTTGCCACAGCATAGGCCTTTAGCTATACCTCCAGTACTTTCTGTTGTTGATGATGCATTTAATGATGCTTGCACTGCTCCTGATTCATTACCTCCGGCTCCTGCTAAGCCCGATAGGTTCTACAGGGTCCCGGACACTCATCACCATTTATATAGGCTCCTTTTGCAGATCCAGAGACTATCTCCCAGGGTCCTAAAGCCGTAGCAGCTACTTCCACTAAAACCCTCCCTCTGAAAGGGAATCCAGGTCCTTAGAGAGATGGGGTAAAAAAGTTTACACCTCTGCTACTTTGTCAGCTAGAGCTTTGAACTGCCAATTTCATATGATTCAATACCAAGAGTTTATGCTTGACCAGTTGACTAAAAGCTGTCCTCTGAAGAATCTTTAGATAAGAAATATATTCAGAAATGGTACATAACATACAGCAGGTTAGTAACCATTCTTTAAAATGTGGCTATGATGCACTGGAGGCTTCCTTTAGCTCAGCCATGACTGGCACAGTTATCAGGAGGCATGCATGGCTGAAAGAACAGGCATTACCAGACCATGTCAAATCAAAGCTTTTGGATGCACCTATGGACAAGGTCAGTTTATTTGGTTCCCCTGCAACAGAATAGTACTAAAAAGATGGAAGAAAGCAAAATCTGTACAAACAGTGAAATATTTCTTACAAGTTCAACCTCCAAGGTTTAGCAGGAACTGGCCCTCCAAGAATTGGTCCTTTCCAGACTCCTCTAGGGCACAAAGAGGCAGGAATAGGCTCGAGAGGCAGAAACCAAACCAGGGGTGCCTACAGGGGCGCCAGTGGCAAGGTAACAACCAGCGAGGCACGGATGCAACCACCACCACTACAACAACTCATTCACAGTGACTTGGCGGTGGCACCGCCTACCAGGGAACAACTAGAAGCACCCTTAGGCGGAAAGCTAACCTTATTTTCAAAGAACTGGCATTGCATCACAAGAGAAAATGGATTTTGCAAACTATAGACCAAGGTTACAGGTTCCATTTCCATACTCTACCAAGCAAAAGAGGAATGCCAAACCTGCCACCTACTCAAAGGACAGAAGCTCTAAAGCAAATATCTCAATTACTAAGAATGAGAGCTGTCGAAAAGGTACCACCTTTGGAGCAAGGAAAGGGATTTTACTCCAGACTCTTCCTGGTACCAAGAAAGAAAACAAATGGAGGCCTATTCTAGACCTGTCCACTTTAAACACATTCCTCATTGTTCCAAAATTCAAAATGCTGACCCTACAGCAGCTTCTTCCCATGCTGGGCAAGGAGTCTTGGCTGGTAACTCTAGATCTCAAGGAGGCATACCTGCACGTCCCCATAAGACCAATTTGCAGAAGATACCTCAGATTTCTTGCAGGATCAGAGCATTATCAATTCTCAGCATTGCCCTTTGGCTTATCTACTGCGCCCAGAGTGTTCACGAAATGCCTGGCATCAGTAATCGCTCATTGCAGACTTCAGGGGATTTAAATCTATCCCTACCTGGACGACTGCCTGATACAAGCGGACAACAAAATAAAACTAACAGAAGACCTACAAAGAGTCATTTACCTGCTGCAAGCCCTGGGATATACAGTCAATATAAAAAGTCAAGGCTGATTCCATCCCAAAGAATAACCTTTCTGGGTGCAGAACTGGACACATCAAATCAAATGGCATCCCTAACTGCAGAAAAGAAAGAGCAGCTTCCTCTCTACTTCTTGGCATTAACAAAGCAGAACCATCTAACTGCAAGAAAAGTGCTGCAAGCTCTAGGCTTCATGGCATCCTGCATAATACTGGTCCCTCATGCCAGGCTGCATATGAGAAAGCTACAATGGTACCTAAAGAATTTGTGGTCTCAACACAAGCACAGCCTAGAAACCAAAATTCCAATGATTCCCTGCCTGAAGAAAGAGTTCCTATGGTGGGCTCAGGCCTGCCAATCAAACTCAGGATTGCCCCTTCTGCAAAAGCCAACCAAAACAAACCATCACGACAGATGCCTCAGACCTCGGTTGGGGCACACATGCTGGACAGGTGCATTCAAGGCCTATGGACTCAAGACCAGCTGCACCTGCACATAAATCTAAAGGAAATGATGGCAGTAAAATTGGCAATCCAGGCCTTCAAACCTTTTCTCCAAGAAGGTCAGCTGATGATAAGGACAGACAACACCACAGTTATGTGGTACATCAACAAACGGAGGCACACACTCATATCCTCTATGCCGGCTGGCACTGGACCTATGGGATGTGGCTCTGGGCTACAACATTCAGTTACAAGCAATTTATGTACCAGGAAGGAAAACATTCTAGCAGACATATTAAGCAGAACTACCACAGATGCCCACGAATGGATGCTGCATCCGGACATCTTCAAAGCCATCACAAGAGAATGGGGATTACCACAAATAGACTTGTTTGCATCCCCACTCAATCACCAGCTAAAGAAATTCTGCACAAGGACGTACCACCCACTTGCTTGGAAGGTGGACTCCTATCTTTCAGTTGGAAAACCTGATAGCATACGCATTCCCACCACTTCCTTTGATGCACAAGGTGCTTCTGAAGATCAAGAGGAACATCCGAGGATCATTCTGATAGCTCCAGACTGGCCAAGACAACATTGGTGTCCATTGCTGAGGAGCATGTCCGGGAACAAATATGGACACTGCCCTGATCCCATTACTGTTAACACAGAACAACTTCAACATCCTGCATCCAAACCTGAAAACTCTGCAGCTAACTGCCTGGAACATTACATGACAACAATTAACCCAAATTTATCCCAAAGGGTTAAGGACATAATCCTGGAGGCTCAAGACCTTCAACAAGAAAGAATTATGCAGCAAAATGGAAAAGATATCTCACGTGGAGTACTGCAAAGGCAAGAAGTGACACTGGTGAACATAGCCAACATCCTGGAGTACTTGGCAGAGCTCTTCCATACAGGCCTGTCCTACTCTTCCATCAAGATACATGCCTCAGCTATTTCAGCAGAATACAGCTTGGATCCTCCTGTCTTCTCGCATCCTCTGCTCAGACAGTTTCTGAGAGGAATTAAAAATGTGAAACCTCCCGGAAACCTCCATTACCAGCATGGGACTTGAACTTTGTACTAGAAAAATTGACACTTCCCCCTTTCGAACCAGCAGCAACAGCAGAATTACAATACGTATCCTGGAAGACTGCATTCCTGCTGGCAATAACTTCAGCAAGAAGGGTCTCTGAACTACAGGCATTAATGGCAGTGCAACCCTTCCTGATCTTCCATCAAGATAGAGTGTCCATGAGAACAAATCCTACATTCATGCCTAAGGTGGTATCCAGAGTCTCTTTAAATCAGGCTATCCACCTTCCTACATTCTTCCCCAACCCACAGAACAGGGGAGAAAGGCTACTACATACCTTGGATGTGCATAGACAATTACGCTACTACATGGACAGGAAAAAAAACAATAGAAAAACTGACCAGCTTCTGGTAGCATATGCAACAGGGAAGGAAGGAAAACCAATTTCAAAACAGACAATCTCCAAATGGATAGGAAATTGCATTAGATTTTGTTACTCCTATCATGGAAAGAAAACTCCAGAGAACATCAGGCCTCACTCCACAAGGGCTACAGCCACTACCACAGCTTTCTTACGAGGAGTGGCTACCAAGGACATTATAGAGGCTGCTACTTGGACCTCCGTGCATACATTTGCCAAGCATTATAATTTACCTTTATACTCTAGATCCCGAGCTGGTTTTGCCACTGCTGTTTTGCAAGGGATCGTAACTACAGCATGATCTCTAGTCATTCCTCCTCCCCTAGTTTAGCTATGGTATTCTACCCATTTGTAGAGACTGCAGATGCATCCTTGAAGGACATAGTACAGTTTTGTACCTACCATAAATGTAGATGTCTGATAGGAATGCATCTGCAGTCAGGATTACCCTCCTCCTTCCCTCTAAGGTACTCCTAGGGTATTTGCCAACCTTCAGCTAGCTTGGGGATCTATTATGGTGTATTTGTTTGTATATATGTACATACATGCTTATTTTGTGTGTTTGCTCTCTACTATTTGGAAACTTTGGCATTTATCCAAATTTAGCCATCCAAGAGGGCACCTGGCATCTGGGGCAAGAAACACTGAGGAAAATGGCGTCGGCTGATGCCTTTATACCCGAATAACTGCCGCAATGACGTCGGGTGAAGTGCGACACCAGCCGAAGCCAGACCCAGACTTTGGAATCCGGCCGACCGAAGGGCTGCCTGACGACAGGACAACCCATTTGTGAAGACTGCAGATGCATTCCTATCGGACATCTACATTTATGGTAGGTACAAAACTGTACTTTTCTCCTTCACACATACTTTACTATAAAAGTCATGTCTTCTGAAAATAGAAGCCCATGTGCCTTGGTTCAAAGGGTTGCTTAGGTTAATCTAAACAGTTTAATTTACTCTGGGGTAGGCGAGCAAGCCTTACAGCTCAGTGAAAGTAGAACAGCAACATCTCTCCACGCTGTGTACAGAAGCTTAACTTTGGAACAGGGTGTACAAGTGATATAACTAACAGATGATATGAGTAGGTTATGCAGAAAATGTATATATACTACTTGTGCCTCCGTCTATGCACATGGAGAGTAAACCCAAAGCAAGCAGGTTTAAGCAAGGATGTAGATAGACATAGTGTAAAAAGATTACATTTTTTTCTGAGCATCTCTTGGAATCTTCAACACTAAAAAATATAGAATATTAGAACTGTGTAAATTAATATTTACAGTACAGAAATATACAAAGAATGCTTATATGAAAGCAGTGTACCCCTAAAAATAGCTTTTCGTGTGTATAAATGGTAACAGTTAAAAATAACTTCCCCTCTTTCTATATGTCTTGGGGTAGCATTTTCAGTGTTGATTACATTTTTAATTGATAGGTGATGGTGGGAACAGCAACATTAGGTTTGAGTACAAAATGTAAAGTTCTGCTTGCTCCCCTGATTTGAATGAGTGTGTCTGTCCTGCTCTCCATGTAATAATGCTCTAGCGTATACCTAGTTGTGTATGCAATCCTCCTGACTTGGTAAAACAATTACACAATGCAATTGGGGGGAAATGTTTTGAGGTTAAAACTAGGGATGTCAGTCTTCTTCTTCTTCTTTCTGCTTTTCCAGGTTAGGGGTCGCCACAGCGGATCACCTGTCTGCTCATGACTGGCAGTGGAGTTTTACGGTGTTGAGTTGCCAGCCCGGCACCCAACCTTCCACAGAAGGCACACACACGCATGCACTCACATCTAGGGCCAATTTAGAGTGTCCAATTCACCTACAGCATGTCTTTGGGATGTGGGAGGAAACCGGAGCACCCGGAGGAAACCCATGCGACCACGGGGAGGACATGCAGACTCTGCACAGAAGGCACCACAGTCGAGGATCGAACTGGAGAACCTCTTGCTGTGAGGCGGCAAAGCTAACCACTGCACCAGCACGGCCACCCAAAATTAGGGATGTCAGTAATACAGTGAATTTAGAAAAGTATTTCCATCATGATGAACCTACAGAAGGACTGCACAGACAACATCGCTACTGACAATACTCACTTGGGTAGTTTACAAGACTGTCCAGACTTTTACCACTTTTTTTCTTTTGTTTAATTTCTCTAGATTTTTAAGGTGATGTAAACTGAAACCATTCCTATCTTAAGGCATAATTAAAGTTCATGAAATCAGTTTTGCTTCAGTGTTTCATTCTTTCCAAAACTATCCTTCAGATTCCTAGGTGACAGACATGTCCTACTAATGCAAAAGCAATGGTGGTCAGGATATTAAAGTGGTTTAATCTAAGTAAGTCCTTTGTATTATACTTCCAAAGGATAGAAGAAACTTTCTTTATGCAATTCATGTGCATACCACTCAACTGTACAGATTTCGCAAAATGTCTAGATTTTTGTCTCATATTTTTGGTGTGTTCCTCCTAAAATCTGTACCTTTCTGGCAAATAGCTGAGGATTGAAGTAATTAAATAGTGACAAACATTTGAGTTTAAGACTCCACATCCTTCAGAAATTCATGCTAATCCAAATTAGCATCTAATTAGCATACAAACTGAATACTAGTGAAGGGGTACAGCTCAGAAACACGTTTAAAAACATAGAGTGACAGAAAAGAAAAATATAAGCCCATTATCAAAGAAACAGCAAAATCTGTATCATAAAATTCTACCACATAAGGTAATTTATTTATGCTTCTAACAAGGAAAGATGTAAGACCTGAATTATTGGTGCCACTATGGCTTTCTGTGTACTAGAGTACAGGGGGATTCAGAAAATTGTGTGAAGGTGCAATTTAAGACTGGAAATGAGAACATACCTGCAAAAATAGGTACATCATGCGCAGGGGTTAAGCACGACTGAAAGAAAACAGGTTACGTTCTTCCATAATACTGACAGTTGGGAGCTAAGCTGAACAATAACAAGTACGAAGCTCTAATGTCTGCCATTATAGACTAACCTTACTACTCAGTGATTTACCAGAAAGTCAACATGTTGCATGGCACAATATAAAGCACAGCTAGAGGTGTACTTCAAAATTGTCAACAATTGAGAGGTATGCTTAAAGTTACTGCTTTTTTTCTTTTGTAATGTTGACAATGCTCGCAGAGAAAATTAACATAAGATGACTAAACGTGTTTTAGGAAGACCTGATACCTATATTCGCAGCCTTTATGTATCTATGCAATTAATGACTTACTAAACTTCGCTGTTTTGCCACAAAAACATCACAGGGGAACACAGAAAAAATATCTAGATTTTCTGAAAAAAGTATTCCAGGAAATGCATATAATTCTGTTAAAGTAAATCTAAAAGTAAAATTCTGCCATCACGCTTACCAGTTGGACAAATCAAATAAAAAAAAAAAAAATGCAACCGAAACCCAGGAAAGCATAACCTCAGAAAAACACTGATAATATGTTTGTCCGAGTTATCAGTGCGCTACAAAGTGGGTGGAATGGCAACACACGAATAAAGTTTTTTTTTTTTTTTTTAATTGTCCTGGCCAACCTGCAGCTGTAAGTGGGAGGACGTTCATCCCCCTTCCCCATGGTTCCGGCTTCCAGTTACACTTTAACAGGACGCAGAGAAGAGTGCACACTTTCTTAATACATGCATAAATAAAAACTGCGCCCTTTAAGAGTCTGGCCTTTACGGCACCCTAGGCGGTCGACTAGTTCACCTATGCTTAAGGCCGGCCATGAATATATCTACATTTACTGGATGTTCATAGACAATTGTGATTCTATTTGATTGAAAAGAAAAAATCAGGAAAGCAAACCAACTGTTTATTTCCTTCTCTGAACCAACATTAGGAAAAGCAGTTTCCAAAGTTAACCCTATCAAAGTGGATGACAAATTGCATTTCCTTTGTCTGTGCTAAAGTGGGCATTTCTCTTACACATCCCTTAAAAGCACACTTCACTAGATTTATGGCTACTTCCACAGTTTTTTAATCAAGAATGTCTATGGATGATATTTGAGCAGCAGCAACTTGGGCTACTCCCCATACCTTTGTCACTCATTACAAGTTGGATCTGATGTCCAGAAGTACGGCATCATTTGGTTCTGTGTTGCTCAGTAATATCCTTCCTTGAGTCCACCCTGGATACAGGTAGCTAGGGACGCTGTCCCACTTGTTGAGGATAGAATGAAGACTGACAACATCAGATAAAGAAGTTATGTACTTACCATAACATTCCATCTGTGTTGTCAATCTACATTCTTCCTCAACTCCCCTCTCACCAACCCCTGTCCTTGGCTTCTGGAGGAACGAGTATTTATATGGTCCCTCTCTCTTTCTTTACACACACACATATATATATATATATATATATATATATATATATATATATATATATATATACATATATGGGTCTACTTCATTTGCCCAAACTTCCAATTGCCCGACACCCATTTGACCGACACTTAATTTGACTGACACTTCATTTGACCGACAAATATTATTGGCAAGAAAATGGGATATGCCCCCATCCCCACTGTAGTGCGACCCTGGAGTTAGAATATATAGTTAGGAGGGGTGTGGGGGCACAGCCCCCCACAATGGGGGGTGTGGGGGCGAAGCCCTTGTCTGGCTCTCTGAAAGACTTAGAGGTAAATATATATTGATGCAGGTTTGTTCTGAGGAAATGGAATCCCTCTCTGATAACAGTCAGTTGGTCTTGACATACTCAACTTCACACTGCTGGTTCATGACAAATTGTGATTCCCACTGGCAAAGTAAAAGTGACATCTAAATTATTTCAATGAGGTATTTCACAATCAGACGAATGGCATGGAAATATTAGTGTGCTCAAAAGATTCAAGCCTGTGCTGAATTTTGAAAATATCCATAGGTAAAATTGAGACATGTCATGCCTTCATGTCCACACTTCATATGGTGTGCATTATTTGATGCAGTAAGTGATATTAACAGTCAGAGTAAATCTCTCCAAATTGTAAAAAAAAAATATGTTTGAATAAGAAGAAAGAAAAACAAGAAAATGTCAGAGGATCTTATGATAATGAAACGCAATCAGCTTATTCATTTTCAGAAAAGCACAAGAAGTAATGCATGGTAACTAAAGTAATAGCTGAAATATTTGGACCAAGGACTGTAAGGAGGATGCTCAGTGGTATATCATTCTCCCAGTGAGAGATTAGAGTACCAGTAGCCTGACTGAGCAAACTAATATGCAAGTCCTGCTTTCCACCAAACACTGGTTTGGAATGGAAGGCTTGTTACACCTCTGTTTGCTTACATTGATTTTTCAGCTACCAGAATGCTACATGTGATGGAGGGACAGAAATATTACCAGAGATTAATGGAGCCGCAGCCTTTCTCACTACTAACCAGAAGAGATGTTGGGGACATAATATGGGTCATAACACCATTTCAGGGAGATGTGAGGGAGTCATCCCGAACAGGAAGGAGAAGGAAGTTGGAGGGTCAGAGGCAACAGATTGTAAAGACTAGTTACTCTCTGAGTATCTGAAATTATTTCTTTACAGAAAGAGTTGTAGAACCATGAAGTGGCCTATTGGTATGAGTAGTAGAGAATAAATCCATGCAAGCCTTTATAAGGACATGGAACAGGTGGTGAAGAGATAAGGGGGGACGGCAGATGGAGGAGAGTTAGAATATGTTAAATGCACGTTAAGTTCAAATTAGATAGGTTTATTGTCTCATTCTCCTATCAAGAAAATATAATGTAGTGTAGAACATGGATTGCTTTATTACAGAGTATTTGCCTTAGTTGTGTAATAGATTCCCATCATCCACTAAGCAGAGTATCTCAGCTAGTTCTTTTTTAGCAACTTTTTATTGGATAATATGGATTATACATTTTTTGGAACACAAGCTCCTTGATGACCATAGTAATGTTGAATATTTTTCCATTTTATTAATAAGGACTTGTGGAAGGAAAAATTGTGAGTTTATCCACAGTAGTTAAAGGAATAGGCATACAGAAGAATTGGGCAGAGTATAGAATTCAACTAAAGTATGCTGGTGGTAGAGTCAATAGTGAAGATGTAAGTAGTTCATGTGTCAAGCTACTTCTCTGCTGTAATGGTCAAACTAGGCATATGTCTTCCTGAGAAGACAGCAGAAAGAAAATGTATCAACACTAAAAAGAACTGCAGTGTGGATAAATGACTCGCCAACATACCTCTCAACCATACCGAATTACTCATTTTTTACTGAGTTTTGGGGTCCAAATGAAGGGGTGCCACGATTCCTGAGTGGCACTCCTTCATTTCCGATTATTTTCATTTATTTTTTCAAATACCGCGCTGTCGGAGCTGACGTCATCATGTGCGCGATGAAGTCAGCTCCGTCAGGGCTACCAGCCAGTTGGAATTGAGCTCAAGGAGCTCACATTGTCATTTCCGGCTGGTCTGGCTGCAAATACGACCGGGAAATCTCACTCGCCATTCATTTGAAACAAGGAATTAAGGCCATTCGTTTTAACAGCAACAGCAGCACTCCGTTCTTGCTCATTTTGGATTATGTATTACAGGGAAATTAAGGGAATTAACAGCAGCACTCCAAGCATTTGGGCACTCGTTTTGGAAACAGCCGTTCATTTCATTTGGAACAGCAGCCAGGTTTGGATTAGCCAAGTGTGTGTGTGTGTGTGTGTGTGTGTGTGTGTGTGTGTGTGTGTGTGTGTGTGTGTGTGTGTGTGTGTGAAAATGCCCCCATGTAATACACCTGGCGGCTAGAAGTATTTCAGGCTCACACCCTGTGGTAAAAAGTGCCTAAAATCCCTAGCCATCACCATTTCTGAGCTTTGTCCAGATATGTTGTGCTAAGAGTTGAGAAGCGCTATGGTGGGAAGTGAGAGCAGAATTTGTATTCCCGCATTATTGGCCTTGTTGTTTGTCCAAGTCTTTTGTTCTAAGAGTTGAGAGCTATGGCATAGCTCTCAACTCTTAGAACAAAAAACCTGGACAAAGCTCACAAGTGGTGGTGGCTAGGGACTTACCAAGGACACATTTTAACCATTGCTTGTATAATTCTGGAAAGTTGCTAGAATAAAATGTTGTGTTACCACCTTGCATTTCACTAGCATAGTCTTGAACCCAGAACCCTATGCACTACAGTCAGAGCAACATACCACTATGCCAAATCAGCAGTTTCCTAAAAAATAGGAAGACTGAAACTTAATGGCTATCATTTAGTAAATTCAGTTCTCACTTCTCACCATAGCTCTCAACCTCTTAGCACAAAAAAACTGGACAAAGCCAATATGGGGGAATACAAATTCTGTTCTCACTTGAGAACTGAATTTGTATTCCCCCATTATTTGCTTTGTTTGTCCAGGTTTTTTGTGCTAAGAGGTTGAGAGTTATGGTGAGAAGTGAGAACTGAATTTACTAAATGATAACCATTAAGTTTCAGTCTTCCTATTTTTTAGGAAACTCCTGATATGGCATAGTGGTATGTTGCTCTGATTGTAGTGCATAGGGTCCTGGGTTGAAGATCATGCCAGTGAAATGCATGGTTGCAACACTTAAAGTGAGAACTGAATTTTTATTCCCCCATTATTAGCTTTGTTTGTCCAGGTGTTTTGTGCTAAGAGGTTGAGAGCTATGGTGAGAAGTGAGAACTGAATTCACTAAATGATAGCCATTAAGTTTCAGTCTTCCTATTTTTTAGGAAACTGCTGATTTGGCATAGTGATATGTTGCTGTGACTGTAGTGCATAGGGTCCTGGGCTCAAGACTTGCCAGTGACAGGCATGGTGGTGACAACATTTTATTCTAGCAACTTTCCAAAGTTATACAATTCATTTTTAAAATGTGTCCCTGGTTTTTGACCTTTTGCCCCTACCCCCCAAAAACAACTGAACTTGAAAATAAGTGCAAGAAGCTGTGCCAGATGCCTATGGCTTACACTACTATCATTCTATTTATAGTGTGGGTGTGGAAGTAGACTTTTATGATGGAAATGTTCTGAATTGGGCAGTTTTGTCATTATTGGTTCATGCATTTTGTTTCATTGCCAACAGTACAGCCTGTTGGAAAAATGTTCAAACAATAAATTTAAAATGCGCTCTAACAAGTGTGTTGTATTATACAAGGAATATAACTTAATAAAGTCAGGAAGGTGTATCAAAAAAAAAAAGAACGCATATATGTTTCTTCTTTTTGTGTGCAAGGGGCCACTGATTTGAAAATGGCCCAAAAGTCATTTTTAGCCACCACTGGCCAGATGCATTTTCTTTGGATGTGGTGTGGGTTTCAATGCTATTTCAATGAATGTGAGTTTCAAGGGCAGAGAAGTTTTAATGCCAAGTCTGGTTTCATTGAGACATTATTGCTTTGTTAAGCAGATGTCAAAATAAAATCCAGATAATCATTGTAGAACTAAAGCAGTATGCACACATTAGTGTTTTTGGTAACTGAGGCGAAATCGCTGGGTAATGGGACATTGGAATGGCTGCAGGGGGTCAGTGGTGCCATATTTTGGTTGTCTGTTCTTCACTTTGCGTTTGAAAGTTGATATCCCACAATTCCATTGGGTTGGGTGGGGTTATGTAATTATATATGCAAATTAGATGCTAATCAGCATACAGATTTGTACCTATTTTTCATGGGCCTTGTCCAGATTTTTGATGTTTCCAGGTTGAGAGGTATGCTCGTCAGTAACAGCAAACATCCAAAGAAAAAACAAAGCAACTGCAACAACAAGTTAACTGTCCCAAATTCTTATGACAAGAAAGCAATAGAAGTACCAGTGAATAACAGCTCTACTTTCCACCAAAGACTCTTTAATATAGAAGCAATAAAAAACAAAGCAAGTCAAAAACGGCAAAGGCTTTAATTGGTTAGAGCTTTCACGCCACAAAAACGGTGCTTCACCAGACCATATAAAACAAAAATTTTAAACTCAACACTTAAGTAATACAAGGTGAAACAGTTAAGAAATGTAAAGAACATCACATGACATTCAAGCACCCTGTCAAACTCTAAAATACAAAGTAGCAGTTAGTAAGCAATCAATTACACAATATTAATTCATTCACTTAAAAAAGATCACGTAACCTCAAGACGAGTCTTAAAGAGACTTTACCATTTAACCCCAGATATTTATTAGCTTGGAGCCTAATAATCCATTTCAGTTCACTATGCTTGGTCTTATTTTTGTGATCCCCCATTCTCATATCTTCCGCAACAAGTTCGATCACCATAAAATTAAATGTATGCGTATCCCCTTCATCAATAGCATGCTTAGCAAGTGCATTCTTGCCATCTCACTTACATATACCATAAACATGTCAAGACAGAGCGAACACTGAGCAAGATAAACCAAATTCTTACTAGTGCAACTGTCCATCAAATTAAATCTATAAATGATTTGTGTAACTGGATGCACAAACACAGAATCACAATTAGCATAGGAACAGAAATGACAGGCTCCACATGGAAAAGTACCCAATCATTATTGACAAGATTTAGACATGTTGCAGCAGGAATTTCTGAGCAGCAGCCACTGTCGAGAAGAGGTTGGGGCTATGAGATCAGAGATTGATCTACTGAGACAGAGTAGGGCGAGATCCTACTATTCACAGGCTAGTAAACCAGAGACAGCTTAGAGAGTATCCCATAGACAGACTGTTCCATTCTCTGTCTCCTATACCAGTGATGTTGATATTGTTTGTCAAGTCATTAAAAAGAATTGGCCAATTTTTACCTCAGATGAGAAATTTAAATTGTAGGTGATAGAAATTTTTGTTTTAAAACAAGAAGTCATTAATGAAGCTTTTATGCTGCTGTGCTAGAGTTTGTGGGACGACATTTTCCAGCCATGCTGGTACTTTCCCATGTGGAGGCTGTTATTTCTGTTCGTATGTTAATAGGGACACCAGAGGCTCAGATTTATTGTTATATTCCCGCATTTGCACTTGTAGTTCCACTGTTCAAAGGGTTGCAATTCCAGTACTCACACTTTTAAACAGGCATCCAGGCTAGACATTCTTTAAAAAATTGGGCCAGTTTTCAAAGCTCTAATCTATGCCATTGCTGTAGTAAGTATCCTGCCATAATTGTAGCCTGCCAGACTAAGACAGTGGCCCATTAGACAACCTGTCATAGCATTTGCCTGTTGTCTTGCACTTCCATTTGCAATTGTAGCTTACACAATTTTGTATGTTTTGCAGCCAAGGTGGTTATATTTCTTTATTCATCATCATCAACCTCCTTTTTCCCATTTTTTACATGGGGTTGGGGTGTCGTGTTAACTGTCGCCATCTCTCTCGATTAGATGCCACCCTCTTGCCTTCTTCGACACTTCTGCCCGACTGTCATAGATCTTCTGTTACATGATCCATCCACTTCTTTCCTGGATGCCCTTGTTTCCTCTTACCTTCTTCCTGTCTATACCAAATCTTCTTCACCAAATTGTCTTCTTCTTTTCTACACATCTGCCTGAACCACAGTAATCTGGTCTCTTTGATGTTTTCTGCAATTGGAGCTACTTTGGCTTCTGCTCTTATGTCCTTATTTCTTCGTCTATCCCACAGTGTGCATCCTACCACCCTTCTCAGGCACTTCATTTCAAACACCTTTAGCTTCCTCAACTACTCTACCTTTCTGTACCACGTACCACGCACCATTGTTTTGTACACCGCACTTTTCACTTTCTTTGGGATTCTTCTGTTATATACTACACCTGACGCTCTGTGCCAGTTGGCTGCAGCCCTTCTGTTTCTAGCTTTAACCTCTTCATTCAGACTTTTCTTCTCTTCAACCATCCCTCCCAGATACTTGAAGCTATTAACCTGTTTCACTATCTTCCCTTCTATCTCAAAAAAAAAAAAAAAAAAAAACATGCTGAGTGTTTCCATCTCAAACTCATCAATGAATGAAGCTGTGGGCAGCAGCACAGACTACACAATGCCCTACAGGGGAAGAGTTGTATAGAACAACTGCTTTGAGCATCTGCTTTGGTGCTCATTTTCCTCAAGATAGGAGAACATGGATCACAGACTGCGTGCCATGGCAGGGCTAGCCACTCAACGGTATAAAATATGGCTTTAGGTGATTCAGTCATATTGACTATATCTTTTATATTTCTTTATGTAAATTATTTTTAACAGCAAGCATAGAAATTTACAGAACACATCCTATTTGGATGTCAGGAATTAAGTCAAGTAAACAGGTGGCTGACCAGTATAAATAATTGCTACTTTACTACTATTGAGGAATATGCTCTTTCTCTAGTATTGTGCAGTCCTGGATTCTTGCTAGAATATAACATTAGTAGGGGGGTTGTGGGCTTAAAGGGATTTGCCCCTGGAAAAAAACAATGTTTTTAACTTGTATCTCTCAGCACATGCGTAGTGTTATGCCAATGTTTTTTGTCGATCTTTTGTTGTTGATGTTAGTGGCGTCAACATTTGCTTTTTCAGTCATTTTCCATATAACCATTTGTGTGTGTATGTATATATGTACACAGGTTCACTTCACAATCTCTAAATACTGAAATCTCGAATTTCAGTGTCTCGAGACTAAAATAGCGAAAGCCCAGTTCTAGGAAAGACCACATAACTGAATCCAGAAATGTCGAATCAGCGGTTGTGGTGGTGTACTGTGTTAATGGATAGCTGGAGATTCAGGTAAGTGTTCATATTTTAAGGGTTTTAGGTAGGGATTTTAGTGTATATTTGTGTGTTGGGAAGTTGTAGGTGTAGGTTACGGTATGTAGGTAAGAGTGTGAGTGTGTAAGTGTTGGGAATGGTGGTCTTTGAATGTATGTGATGTGTGTTTGTGTGAGGGGAATGTAGATTGTGTAGTGGTGGGTTCCGTGTCTTTGTCTTTTTAGTGCAACCTCGGAGTTAGTATATATAAGTAGCGGGGGTGTGGGGGGGGTACATATTTGTGTTGTATTTGTTTTGTTTGTTTGTTGTAATGTGGGGAGGAAGGTGTATGTGTGTTTGTTTGTGTGGTGTAGAGTGTGTTTAAAAGTCACGATTTTGAATTTTGCCCTTTTGGGGGTTTTGGTATTTTGATTTTTCAGCTTTATAGTCTTGAGATACTGAAATTCGATATTTCAGTATTTCGAGATTATAAAGTGAATCCATGTACGTACATGTATGTATATATGTGTGTGTATATAAATATAAATATATATATATATATATATATATATATATATATATATAAAATTTTAAATATAGTTTACTTACAATGAAATAATTTATAGTAAGCTTTACTGCAATCATTGCATCATTGCAACACATAATTGATGTCAGAAAACTTTTAAAATTTCTGTTTTTTTTTCCCTTTTGTACTTTCATGGCTTATTTTTCCAATCATTTTACTTTTCATTTGCTTTCCCTCTTTATTTTTTATACCACTGTGCTTGATTTGTGTAATTATTTTTTTTTGGAAATACCAGATTTTACTCTTTTTCGGCCTTAGAACCAATAATGTTATTGTATGTTTTGAAAATATAGGTCACCCAAGTTCTATTTATTAACAAACAACTTTCCACCTTTTTTCAATGGATGATCTCATTTCATATCCCTTAATTATTTAATTATAAATAAAGCCGTATAACAATGGCCCACTCCTTGTTTTCCATTTTCTAGTGATTGTTTCCTCAGCAGCAAACTGTGTCAGCCTAATCAGTGCTCTCCCATATCTTTTTTCTTATTCTATAATCCACCTCATATACCTTCACCCCAAATCTGCTCTGACATATCTGCAATGCTTGTTTTATTTCAGTTATCTGTTCACCTTCCTAGAAAATGAACTCTCTAGTTTCTGTCATAGGGTCATAGGTCAATAGTAGGCTTTTGATCTAGAGGACAATTAGTAGCCAAGCCAGAATATCTCAAAGTATAGGTGCCCCTTGACATGACTAATTAATACTTAGTTTCAACCCCGTTCAATGAGAGTTTAAGGGGCCAGACTCAGGGTGTATTTACAGTTGCCCATACATTCATTCAGGGTATGCTTAAAGAAAGTCATATAGCTACTTTTGCATCCAAGGAAGTATATTCCATAACAGAGGGATTCTCTGGGGTATAGGTCTGTCTTATCATTAGATCCTGTTTATGTTTTGGTTGAAATAAAGAGCTCTTGAGAAAGTGTTGACGGTATGATTAGTTTTGTGGATGTGTAGAAGGTCACATAGGACTGAATCCGTCATGGCTTTGTAAGCCAGACACAGGTCATCTCTCACAAGTCTGTAGGAAACAGAAGGAGAGAGAGTGCTTTAAGGTGATGTGGGTAGTTTAAGAAAATCATGCCTTTGATTACCATAGTGGGGAAACACTGTGCTCTCTGAAGCTGTGTCATATGCATAAACAGGTTTGTACTAAAATGGCTATTATTCTTTACTATGGGTCTGATGAGAGAGTTGTATAGAGGTGTAACAACTTCCTTAGATCTGGAAGAAATATCCCTGGTGATTAGTCTAGGAAGGTAAAAGAATTCCCTAACAGTAGTGGATACAAAGTGATCAAAGGATAATTTATTTTTAACAAAAGTGCCCAGATCTCGAATGTCTGAGTCAACTTTCAGGGGTATTACCTGTTTAGTAGGTGCATGGGTGCCTATTTTTGCTTAAGGACATGATGCTGCATTTCTTTGCATCTAGTTTTAGGCCAGGGCCTAGGCACCACTTATTGGTGTGCATTAGTCCCTCCTAAACAATTTGGAAGTCATATGTGAAGTTAATGACAGTTCCAGGTTTGCAGTTATCTGCCAACGTGGTCAGCCACAGACTATTGATATTACCCTTGACGTCAAAGAACTAAAAAACAATAAACACACACAGACACACACACAAACACACACACACACACACACACACACACACACACACACACACACACACACACACACACACACACACACACACACACAGACACACACACAGGGGAATTGGGTAACTAGAGTGTATGACACATGATGAAATCCATAATACCTATTAAGACTTCAAGAACTGACTGCACCTTCAACATATACTCTGATTTGGGAAGCATATTCTGTAGTTTGTCTGTTGTATAAAAATACTTGTTCAGACAGTTTTAGGCAAATATCCTAAATTTTCTTGATTTTGCTGCTTTTCTGTGTGCAAAACATATTTCTTTTCCTTGTTCATCTGTTGTAAGTCACCTTTTCCAGTCTTGGTTTAACTTCTTTGACTGGCCCCCAAAATTATAATGAAGAATCTTATATTCTCTGCTTATTACCTTTCTTCTTCTTTTTCTTGCATAGTCTTCTAGTCCACGTGGAGCGCTATCATTTCAGGTATATTAGTGGCCCAATCTTTCTCTTTGCCTCTAAGGAGACAGCCTACTGTGATCACATGTAAGAAAAATGTCGACATCCTGAAAAGATGAGACTGTTCAAATTTTCCCAACTTAGTATTTATGCTGGATTCATCCATGCTTGTGCTATTTTTGTTGAGTGTCCCCCTCGTCATCTGCTTCTACTGAATGCTGACTGCCCATTTGTACAGCTTTGTTGTGTGGGGGCCACAAGCCCCCAAAAGCTCTGAAGCTCTGGGTATTCCGTAATGCATTTGATCCCTTTGAGAATGACTGCAAACTGAGCAAGTGAAAAGAGGACCAGTTACTTTCATGAAGCCACCCCCCCCCAAACCATGCAGTTATAACCATGTCCATGTGCAGTTTATACGTCAAATTGTGATAAAAGAGGATGACCATGTAATGCATTTCACATGTATTTCAAACAATTGCTATACATTAAAATATTCCACGTTGCTTCACACAAATCACACCAGTCCTGCAAAGCCAGAATAATAATAATAAAATAATAAAAATAATAAGCAGACTACAGCAGATTACTAGTTCTTTTACTCCACAGACAACTCCAGCAATTGTACCTATGCTAGTGTCCAGTTAAGTAGTCCATGTTACTTTTCACAAATGAACACCAGCCATGCCATGGGTTTTTTAATTAATTTATTTATTTATGTTTTTAAGAACAATAAAACACTAAGCAATGTACTTCATTGCTCTAACAAATACATAAACAGAAAGAGTGGCCTTACAAGCATGGGACCCTTGGCAGCTACTTATTTTACCTATGAGTAAGACCAGCCCTGAAAATGAGATACCCATTTTTGTTTTGTTAAGCTTAGGTATATGAGTAGGAAGAAATTGCAGTAGCTCATTTTAAAGTAGATATAGTTAATACCTTAGGTACTTTGAAGCAAAATTATGAGTTTGCATTTAAAAGTGAAATATAAAGAAGTGGAAAGTCTTTAACAGCTTTTGTGGAGTTAACTATTGTTCTGTGTAGAAAAAGGATGTATTATTACAATACACAGAAAAAGAAGTGGCAATGGTAAAGATTTAGTGGGAATTGATACAAAGCTAGTCCATGTTGACATATGTATGTCCATGTTGCTTGTGTACTGCAAACATGCAGTGAAAAACATCAGTTTTGAGTTAATAGAGTCTTTACTCGTAAATGATATTGCCAACATCCTGGCAGATAGGTTCAGTGCTAACTTTACCACCCTCTCACCCCCTAAAGAGCACATCTCTATACCGGAAGAATGCAAAGTTCCTGTAATCACGGCTGCACAGGTAAAAACCACACTCTCCAAAGCCAAGAACACAGCATCCATGGGACCAGGCAACATCCCAGGCTGCGTTCTACATGAGCTACAGAACGAACTGGCTCCCCACCTAAGTACCATTTTCAATTGTAGCCTCACCTCAGGCTTTGTGCCAGCTGAATGGCGCACAGCGATGGTTATCACACTCCACAAGGGGGGAGCCACTACGGACCCCGGGAACTACCGCCCCATTAGCCTGACGAGCCTGGTCTGCAAGGCCATGGAATGTATCATCATGGAACTTATAAACAAAGACATTGGTAATCTCCAAACTCTGGACCCCACCCAGTTCGGGTTTGTAAAAGGCAGATCATGTCTCCTAAACCAGACAGACTTCTTTGAAGCAGTCACCAAAGCTGTAGACAAGGGTAGACGAGGGTAAGGTGGTTCACACAGCCTATCTAGATCTTGCCAAGGCTTTCGACACCATCCCCCACTCTGGAATTATAGATAAACTCACTAAACTAGGTATAAATCCCTATGTCACAAGATGAATTGCCAACTGGCTCACTGACAGAACCCACACTGTGAAAGTAGCAGACACCAAATCCGACTTCAGACCGGTGACAAGTGGAGTACCACAGAGTGCAGCCCTGGGTCATCTCCTGTTTGGTATCTACTTCTGTGAAGTACAGGCTAACACAGAAGGTCTTTGGCTAACAAAATATGCAGATGACTGCAAACTAGGAGCCATAATCGAATGTCCTAACAATGTGGACATCCTACAAAAGGGCCTCACTGAGGCAGATGCCTGGTATCAAAGCCATGGCCTCAAGCTCAATGCCAAAAAGTGCATTGTCATCCCCTTTGGTAAAAACTCTGTACCCATGAACTACAACATAGGTGGTAGTATACTTAACACTGAAAGTGTGATAAGAGACCTTGGGACCCAGGTGGACAGTAGTCTCTCTTTTGATAATCACATTGCCACAGTAGTCAGGAAATCCTTCTACGTGGCACACCTAATCACAAAAGGTTTCTCATCCAGAAAAAAGAGGTCATTGTTCCCCCCTACTCATCACTCATTAGACCCATTATAGAGTACAATGCCCCTTTTGGTATGTACCTCACAACACATCTTCAACAACTGGAATGGCTGCAAAAATACCTCGCAAAGAGGATTACCGGCCTCAAACAGATGCCTCATGCAGACTGTCTCAAAAAACTCCAGCTTTACTCCGTAGGTGATCTCTGCCTAACATATAAAGCTATGTCAAACCCAGAGCTGTTGGACATGCTCCACTTAAAGAAGTCCCAATCCCTCCGAGCTACACGCTCTAAGGACCTAAACCTTGTCACCACAATAAACAGAACATGTCGGAGGGATAGATTCCTGTCCCAGAGACTTCCCATACTCTGGAATAAACTACCTATCTACATCAAACAAAGCTCCTCATTACTACTCTTCAAGAAAAATCTTGATGATTGGATGGGAAATAGGATAGTCACCCCTGGGGATCACTTCTGTGGCTCTGCTCAACAGTGGTACAGGAAAATAATTTTCTTGGGTGGCAAAAGCCAGGGTACCTTTTTGGCTGGGCTTGTATAGGCCCTAGGGCTGATAGCCTAGTACCTACCTATGAACCTATGACATGATCTGTACTCCTCTACACATGTTTCCAGGGACATGGGCACATGAGCACATGTATACATGCACACACACTCATTTTCTTACATTTGTGTTCACACTGGTAGTATGTTGTAATTAGGATAAAGGGCTTTAGTAAACTGCACTTTACACTGCAGGAAAAAGAGCTTTTATGGATGCTTGTAACATAACCATATGGATGTCAAATGGCAAGGGCTTTTTTGAGCTTCAGAGAGCATGTTCATAGGTTCATAGATTCATACTAGGCTATCTGCCCGAGGGCATTTACAAGCCTAGCCCATAGTTTTGTGGCTTACTTTAGTATGGGGAACTATACCCATTATTTTGCTGTGCCTCTGTTGAGCAGTGACACTGAGGTAATCCCTGGGGTATATCTGCGATCTCCCATCCATTGGTCAAGATTTCTCTTGAACAAGGCCAGCGTGCTCTGCCTCACATATATTTATTCCACAGCATAGGGAGTCTTTGGGTGATGAATCTATCCCTCCAGCACGTCCTATTAATAGCCGTGTCGAGCTTTAAGTCTCCCCCCCTTGTGACTCTGACGGATCTAGATTTTTGAGGTGAAGCATATTCATCAAATCTGGGTTTGACATGGCGATGTATGTTAGGCAAAGGTCAGCTCTGAGCACTGAATAGAGCTGGAGTTCTTTCAGTCGGGCAGCATAGGACAGATGTTTGAGACCCTTTATCCTTTTGGTGAGGAACTTTGTGGCCTCTCCTGCAGGTGCAAGTGTCGGGTCAGATACATTCCGAATGGGGCATTGTACTCAATCATTGGTCTGATGAGTGATGAGTATAGGGAGACTATGACCTCCCTTGATCTAGATGAGAATCCCTTCATGATAAGGTGGGCAATGTAGAAGGTCTTCCTAACTACTTTAGCTACATGGGTGTCGAATGACAGACTACTATCAACCTGGGTCCCCAGGTCCCTGATAACTTCTTCTGTGCTCAGTGGATTGCCACCTATTTGGTAGCTAGTAACCTTGTTTTTCGAAGGGTATGACTATGCATTTTTGGCATTTAACTTTAGGCCATGGCTCTGGCACCAGTTATCCGTTTCTGTGAGACCCTTCTGAAGGATATCTGTGTCAGATGTGTTTTCTACTATGGCCCAGTTTGCAGTCATCTGCAAACTTTGTCAGCCATAACCCTCCCGTGTTTGCTTGTACTTCAGAAAAGTAGATGCCAAACAAGAGTGGGCCCAGGACTGAGCCCTGTGGTACACCACTTGTGACAGGCTTTGAGTCTGACATGGCGCCAGCAACTCTGACCCTGTGGGTTCTGTCACTCAGCCAGTTTGCAACCCATCTTGTGATGTATGGGTTAACATTTAAGCTGATGAGTTTTTCAATGATACCCGAGTGGGGTATTGTATCGGCCTTCGCCAGATCGAGGTAGGCTGTATGGACTGCCTTTCCTCATCAATGGCTTTGGTGACTGTTTCAAAAGTCAACCAAGTTTAGTAGGCATGATCTGCCTTTGACAAAGCCAAACTGGGATGGATCCAAAGTCTGCAAATTCCCTATGTCTTTATTTATGAGGTCCATTATGATCCTCTCCATGGCTTTGCAGATAAGGCTTGTCAAGCTAATGGGCGGTAATTTCCAGGGTCGGTGGAGGCACCGCCTTTGTGAAGTGGGACCACAGTTGCAGTGCGCCACTCCTGGATCCAGAGGTAAGACTATGATTAAACAGCTGTCCTAGCTGTGGGTTTAATTCCTCGTTGAGTTCGTGGAGCACACAGCCGGGGACACCATCAGGTCCCATGGATGCTGTGTTTTTTGCTTTGGAGAGAGCAGTTCTCACTTGGGCGTTGGAGATGTTTGGGTGGCTGCAATCGCTTGGTATAGATATCTCTCCTTTGGGGAGGGGAGAAGTTTGCACTGAACCTGTCAGCCAGTATGTTGGCAATGTCTGTAGGATCAGTAATCTTCACATCATTTTGAACTAGTTCTGAGCATATCTGGGAGTTTCCTCCCAGGTTTCTAACATAGCTAAAGAAGGCCTTATGATTGTCTTTTGAGTCTTTAGCTATTTTTCTCTCAAAATTTGCTTTGGATGATTTTATGAGAGCTCTTAGTTTTTACTTATAGTGATCAAGGGTGTCTTACCTTTTAAGGATTTTGCTCTATCTTGTAGTAGCTTCCTCCTTTTGTTGTAGAGTTTGTTTATGGCTGGGGTCCACCAGACTGGACGCTTGCCTTTGGTACAAAGAGTCTTTGTTTTGCTTGGGATTGCCTTATCCATGCAGTCCTGCAGGTGCTGGTAGAAGGCATTTGTAAGTGATTCAGCGGCTTGAGTACTGTTTTCTGCCAGCTCGGGCCTTAAAGGAGACCACACTAGTCTTTAGAAGTGTGAAGTCGGCTTCGAGAAGTTCTTTACTGTGGTCTTTTATTTCAGGTGGGGTGGTATGAGGACCTCCAGCGAGATTAGTTTGTGATCTGATCTCACCAGTGAGGGGTATACTTCGGTGTTGAACATTGTGCTCCCATGTTCGTGATGATGAGATCAAGTATGTTTTCTCCTCTTGTGGGGATGCTGACTAGTTGTTCCATGGCATTTGAGTTTATGAATTCCAGGAACTTTTGGGCTAGGGTGTTTGGGCTTGAGTAGTGTTCCCAGTCTATATTAGGGTAATTGAAGTCACCTAGTATGATGGTGAATGGTGATACATTTATCCTCTCAAGTGTTTTCAGGAAGGCCATGTGAGGTTCCTGAGTTTGTGAGGGTGGCCTGTAACATGCTACAATTTGTAGAGCAGTCTTGCCTATGGTTAATTGCACCTGGATGGTCTCCGATGCATCGGCCACCAGTCTTGAGGTGTGGGTGTCTTTGATGAATATGGATACCCCACCTCCTTTCTTGGTATTGTCCGGATTTTGGGGCATGATAAGAGGTAAAACCTGATAGTGCTGGGGTGCTCTCAGGAGCCTTGAACCAGGTTTCTGTCACTGCACAGACATCGATGTTCTCCATACTGAGAAGGGCCTGCATTTTGAGATTTAGACTTCTGGCATTGAGCAGCATTACCCTTAGTTTTTTTCCTTTTTTGTGTTCTAGGATGGTAGGTTTAGAATTTGAGCCTTGCCTAAAAAAGGCACTATGGGGGTGGCAAGAGCCATAGTGAGGAGGAGGAGGGGAGAGGGGTTTTATCTTGAGGAATAACTGCACAGTCATCAAAATGATCACAATGCCTTGCCATAAAGATGTACAGGGTTATCAGTTTGCATACCTTGCCTGTACAGTCCTTGCTGTGAGTTATGATTACATCACTGTGTGTGTGTGTGTATGTGTGTGCACGTGTGCGTGTGTGTGTGTGTGTGTGTGTGTGTGTGTGTGTGTGTGTGTGTGTGTGTGTGTGTGTGTGTGTGTGTGTGTGTGAGTGCGTGTTTGCCTTCAGAAGCTAGACTCTGTTATGAAGCTTGAATAAATGGCCTTGGCTTTTACTGATTAGAACGTTGTGCTTGACAAGTTGTGTTAGTTGTCATATTTAGGTCATGCCTTCATATTTTTCCCCTCATTTTCTTTCTGTAGGATATACATAGAATGTATGTGTGTTTTTGTTTTTTTTTTTCTTCTTCTTTTCTTTCAGATATGATGGCAGCCAGGGTTTTAGTATGAAAGTTCAAGAAGCAATGGTTAATATTTTGGTGTGGACTCTATACCATAACTGTGATAGTTAGAGAAAAGGAGCAGTACATTTGTATCCAATAAAATGAAAGAGTCAGCTCAATGGGGTCTTACTAGACACTCTGGATTTCATCATGTGTCATGCCGTATAGTCTGTTTATCAAATTCCCTAATTTCTGTAGCCATGATATTATTGTGTTGGGGAGAAGAGTTTGATATTGATGCTTAATTCATAAACTCGTAACTCAGCAGTACTTGTTGAGTCCTGATTCACTGACCATGAATAGTCCTCATTTATTGACCATGAATATGTATAATGTGGAGGGGGTAGGATTTTCCCTTACTTCCGAAACTGTGCAGTGTCAGACTTATTATATATAGACAGGGGTTAGAAATTCAGGTGTGAGGGTGCAGCCCTTCATGTAGGGTGTGCATGAAAGGCTTACACCCCTGCACAAACTGTTTAGCAGGTTATTTATTTATTTGACTTCCTTGGGACTTGAAGTGTTTGTTTCATTGAATTGAGAGTGAAACACTTATTCAATTTAAGCCCATGAATGCTTTCTTCTGGCTAGTAAAACTGAAAAGTCTGTTTCATTGTTTAATGGATTAAGGGCAAACCTGATTTTCAGGTTTGTGCAGCTACCTTCTCTGAGCGCTGGTTACTTCATTTCTCATATCTGTAGCCACCCTTTTCTAGGATTTTGTGGTTCACCAAGACTGGCCACCAGTACCTCAGGTGCTAACGTTACAAGGAACTGTTCCACTATGTGACTCTACAAAGAAAGTTCTGGGCTTATCCATGTGAACAATGCCCGCCTCTTGTGTTACCTTGCTAAAAGCTTTCTTTCAGGAATATGCACCTGTTGTAATAGCACTGTGGCTTGCCTATGTCAAGTGTTGCCAG
Organism: Protopterus annectens; assembly: GCF_019279795.1. Taxonomy (NCBI): domain Eukaryota; kingdom Metazoa; phylum Chordata; order Ceratodontiformes; family Protopteridae; genus Protopterus; species Protopterus annectens. Next base: position 1,373,622,923 of record NC_056741.1, on the reverse strand, counting down.
AATAACCGTAGTTTGGTAAGGTTGAGATGAGGTGTGTAGTGCCCTTTGAACTGGGACGGGGTATTTGTTGCCCCCTTACATAGATTAGATTCTGAGTGCATAAATCTATGTTAGACATATGAGCTACAACCAAGGAATAGATAGCAAAGTGGTCAGTGGTCATGGGAATAAACACGGCAGCCATCTCCATGACAAAGTTAGCATTTTTCTTTGCATTCAGTATTCTCTGTGATACATATTATGCATTGTCTGAAATGACTACAGCAATAGTGATCTTGACTGAAACAGACAATGTTATCTGGAAAATGCTTTTCCTTCACACTCATAATAAGCACCGAACTGCTCAAGGAGGAACAAGCATAGCATTCATACCAAGAACCAAACTGCTCAAGGAGGAAAAAGCATAGCACTCCACAAAAGAAAAGGGTCAATGGGTGATGACTTGTCTGAATGTACCCCATTTATCTGTCCAGCCTCCCTGTGATATTTGTTGAGGGTTCAGTTCTAGAACTCTTAATTAGAGATGAAATAAACTAATTCTGAAAGGCCTTCTTAAAACGCCTTTTTCAGAGGCTATCTCTGTGCTGGTGGGTTCACCCCCTCCAAGCAAATCCCATAAAAAGAGATTGCACTTGGTTCCATCTTCACCTGGTGAAAAATCAGAGGAATCGAAGTCTAAACATTTAAAAGTAACTACTACACTGAAAATTACTGTTACGGTAGCTTCTACGGTATCCCCTACTAAAGCTGTGCCATCGGCACCGATTACCATTTAGGCACCAAGTACTACTGCACCATCACTGCACCTCCAAATTTTGACTCCCTTGGTGCCGTCCAGTGATTTAACCTCGGCACTGACCACAGCACTGTCTACAGTCTTTTCTAGCCCTGGAAAACTGACCCCACTTACTCAAGCCTCCACCGAGACTTTGGTGCCATTGGAGTCTCGGACCCGATATTCTCCGAAGGTGGATCCTTTTTTGGGGCAGCAGTTTAGCCCCTTCCTAGAGCGACCCTACTCCCCTTCTGAAGTATCCACTAGATCAACCAGGAGCCTCTCAGAACTTGACATGGTGCGTCTTGTTGATCAGTTGCTTACGACTAGAGGGATTACTACTCCATCCAAAAACCCCCACCCATTGGGGGTACTTCTCCATAGACTCCAGCTTACTCTCCTCCTTCAACCTCAGAGCAGGCATCAAAGACCCTGGAACCAACGTCCATTTCGGTACACATGACTACGGCCCCACTGGTGGATCTCACCATGGTTTCGGAGTCGTCCCCTTGGCCTTCTGTTCATTCGGAACCGAGGCTTTCTCAGGATCGTGGTTGGGCTGTGACTTCCCTGGTTCCGGGAGTGCCTCCAGTTTTTTCTGTGGTGCCATCCTCAGTTCTGGGGCATTCGCGGTACCTGCTTCTCTTGAGACTCCATCCCTGGGGACTGGTCCGCTGGAGCAGGGTGTAACCCCAGTTCTGATGTTGTCATTCTCGGTTCCAGGCTCCCATCCCTCTTCAAGTGGGCCTGCATTCCAGGCAATGGAGAGGGCGCTTACCACTGCTGGCAAACCGTCAACGTCGGACTACCCAATGACTCTTCCCTCTCAGCCGCAACTGACACAAGCCACCGTTTTGGGACATCGACCACAAGAACCTCAGGAGACCTTATTGCGGGGTGCCCCTTCTTCTGATTCCACTACTGAACCCCCCCTGATGAAGGACCTAGGAAGAAATCATGCAAGAGGAAGCATGTTGACTCCCCCGAGGAGTCTCTCACTGAGGATATGGGCTATGATGAAGAGGAGGGGTCCCCACGGTCACCCCTGAAGATGTCTCCTTTGGAGACATCCTTGAAATCTTAAAACAGAGGGGTGATTGGAAGCCCTCCAACCCTTCCTCCAAGGAGTCCATTTTGCTGAAGGCTTTTCTTGCTCGACCCTCTACCTCTTGGGTGACCCCACCTGCAGATGAATTGATACAACTCATAGTGGAGAGGGCTTGGAAGAATCCTGACACCATCAAACCTATCCCAAAGAGACCAGATAAAATTTTATCACCCTCGGAAGAGAACCCACACTGGTCTAAGGGTCATCCAGTGCATGCTATGGCGGTGGTGGCTGCCACAAAAAAGGAGCTCGCAGAGGAGAGCCAGATGGTCCACCCAACTCACAGGGATTCTCGGGTGGTGGACCAACTAGGGAAGTGAGTGTTTGCATTATCAACCTTTGCTATTAGGTCCTTGAACTATCTGGCACATTTTACTAGGCTCCAAAGAGACCTAGTTTCCGAACTCTCTGGAACCTTAGCAGGACAAGTGCATTGACGAGGTACGAGACAAAGTTGCCTCACAGCTAGCGATCCTGGAATCTATATCTAACTTGTCCATGCGGTTAATATTATATGCATCTGAAGGGGCAGCTAGAGCTGCAGGTTCAGGTATAGTCATGAGATGCCATGCCTGGATGCACCTCTGTGCTTTCAGGGACCTCTTTAAGTCCTCCTTCCTTAATGCTCCTGTGGAAGCATCATCCCTTTTTGGCCCTAAAGTGAAGGACATGTGAGCCAGGTGTGAGAAGGATGGAAAAACCCTGTCTGCCATAGGTGTACGTTTCCCACTCCCCAGCCTCCTTATTCAAGGCACCAGCGGAGTGGAAAAATGTGGCACAAAATGTCTCAGGGTCCTTTTTGTTTCACAAGTGGCGAGTTCTCCCCCAGAGGCAGAGGGGGTAACTCTAATGGAAGATGCCCCTACAGAGGCAGAGGGGGCCTGTGCAATCAGGGGTCTAGAGATTCTTTCTCTGGACAGCCCTATCAGCACTCCTGAAGAGCAGCCCAATTGCCTCTTTACTCATCCCTCATCAGGCCCATAATTGAGTACAATGCCCCTTTTGGGATGTACCTTACCAGACACCTGCAGCAACTGGAAAGACCCCAAAAGTACCTCACCAAGAGGATCAAAGGGCTCAAACAGATGCCATATGCTGCCCGGTTAAAGAAACTCCAGCTCTACTCGGTTGCATACCGCCTGCTTAGAGGCGATCTGTGCCTGACGTATAAAGCCATGTCCACCTGGAATTAATGGACATACTGCACCTCAGAAAATCCAAATCCCATCGAGCTACGCGCTCGAGGGACTTGAACCTCAGGACAGAAATAAGTAGGGCATGCTGGAGGGACAGATTCATAACCCAGAGGCTCCCTTCACTCTGGAATAAAATCCCAGTCCAGGTTAGGCAGAGTCCCTCACTGACTCTCTTCAAGAGGAATCTTGATGAGTGGATGGGAGATCATAGGTTTACCCCGGGTATCACTTCTGTGTCACTGTTAGACAGAGGCACAGTAAACTAAACCTCGAAAAAGGGCATAGTAAAATTCATTTTAATGGGTGGTGAAAGCCAAACACACTCTGGCTAGGCTTACAAATGCCCTAGGGCAGATAGCCTAATATGAACCTTTGAACCTATGAATTGCTTTCCTCTGGAAGCATTTGGGGGACATTTTTCCCTGCACCAAATGGTCTGGCATTGCATAACCACAGATTCTCGGGTGCAGAGGATAATAACCAGAGGCTACAAAATCCCATTGAACGCCTTTCCAAATCCACAAAAACATATTCCCAACATTCCACCCAGTCAAAGGGAATCAGCAGCCATAGAGATAAAAAAGCTGTGTCAGAAAAGAGTCATCCAAGCAGTCCCACCAGACCAAATAGGATCCGGATTTTACTCAAGATTCTTTTTAGTGCCAAAAAAGACAGGAGACTGGAGACCAATTTTAGATCTTGGTGTTCTGAACAAGTTCGTCACCCAAACAAAATTCTGGATAGTCACAGTTCAGTCCATTCTTCCATTCTTGGAAAAGGACAACTGGATGTGCTCTATGGACCTTCAGGATGTGTATTACCAGATAATGATGGACAAGCGCTCCAGAAAGTTCCTTCGCTTCCAGCTAGGAGCCTGTCATTACCAATTACGGGTTCTGCCCTTTGGACTCTCTACAGCCCCCAGAGTGTTCATAAAATGTATGGCAGTGGTTACAGCTCACTTGAGACTACAAGGATTCCGAGTGTTTCCATACTTAGATGGTTGGCTACTCACTGCCCCCACCAAGCATCTTTTGGAAAAAGCCCTGAACTACACCTAACATTGACAAAAACCTTGGGGATTTTTGTAAATTGGGAGAAAAGCAACCTGACCCCTACTCAGAGCCTAGACTTCATAGGAGCGGTTTTCAATACCCAATCTTGCCAAGTATCCCTTCCAGATTACAGATTGCAAAGACTAAGGGCTCTACTCCAAGTGATACTCTGTCAGGACATGGCCTCGGCTTGGGAGGGCCTCCAACTTCTAGGTTCAATGGCTGCAGCAATCACCATTGTCCCATTCGTGAGATTATACATGAGACTCCATCAGTGGCTTCTTTTGTCTCAATATTACCCGAATTATCATCCATTATCTTATCAAATACAGATAACAGAACAGGGCAAAAAAGGCCTTTGGTGGTGGATGAAGCCAGATGCAGATCTTTGGAGTCATCCTTTTCCCTCTCTTCAACCCAAGGCCACTGTGACCATGGATGCTTCCCTGATAGGGGGGGGGGCATTTTCAGGGTGAGACCGTCCAAGGCACATGGTAGTCCATAGAGGCCAATCTGCATATCAGTGTACTAGAACTGAGGGCAGTGCTTCTAGTGTTGCAGGCATTTCACCCTGTCCTCCTGTCTGGAACAATTGCCATTCAGTCAGACAACATGTCTGTTGTCTGGGATATCAACAAACAAGGGGGAACCAAGTCCTACCCATTGTGTCGAGAGGCCATGAGAGTGTGGCAATGGGCGATAGCTTACAACTGTTTTCCGATCGCAATGCACATTCCAGGGAATTCCAGCGTGATTGCAGATAAACTGAGCAGATGTATCCTTTTGCCTCACGAGTGGTCTCTCAACTTAACTATAACGGCAAGAATCTTCAGTCGTTGGGGCCATCCTTACTGCGATCTTTTTGCCTTCCCAACAAACCAGAAGTGCAGCAACTATTTTGCCCTGATCCCCCCGCAGGGGGGTCCCAGAGGGACGCTCTGATTTACAATTGGCCCACAGGACTTCTGTATGCTTACCCCCTCTTCTCCTAATCCCAACATTTTTGAAGAAAGCCCTCCAGTTGAAAAGTGAAGTGATCCTCATTGCACCCTATTGGCCCCGCCAAGTATGGTTCCCCTTTGTGTGGCCTCACCTGCTAGACAAACCATGGATCCTGGATCCAACTCCAGATCTGATTTCTCACCCCCAAGGGTTGATTCATCCAAACATAAACATTCTCAAGTTGACAGCTTGGTTTCTCCACTTCCAGTAATTGTAGGGCAGAACAATCTTTCTTACCCAGTCCGTGACATTATACTGGCTTCGCATAAGCTATCCACCAGGAGAATTTACCGTAGTAAGTGGAAAAGATTCTTAATATGGTCCGAGCAAAGAAAACATGACCCTTATTTAGCTCCAGTAAATACAGTTTTAGATTATTTGTCAAATTTCTTCAAAGCAGGAGCTGCAGTTTCAACCATTCGTGTCCATTTAGCTGCCATCTCCAATTTTCATAATGGTTTCAAGGACTCTTTTTTAGTCTCCCATCGTCTTTGCAAAATCTTCCTAAAAGGGATATCTCATATTAGACCACCCATTAAGGAACCCATCGAACCATGGAGTCTCACATTAATTCTTCAAGCTTTAACGCAACCCCCCCCCCCCCTTTGAACCTGCTGCTACCTGTGATATCAAATTCTTATCCTGAAAGTCCTTATTCCTAGTGGCCATTAGCTCAGCAAGACTTTTTTTTTTTTCTTTTTTGAATCTTAAGCAAAGTGAATGATTTGTTTCAGTGGTAACAGACTGAAATCCCTATTTCCCAGCAGAAGTTTTATGACTTATTACAGTTGGATTTTCCATGGGTTGCAGCTGTCCCACCTATTTTATCAACTCTATTGGATGCTTTCTTAACAGCTTGTTGTATGCCTGACAGTTGACCACATACTCTTAAAAAATCTGGTTGGTTTTAAATGCTACCTCAGACACACAGTCTTTTTTCTTATCCCATATCTGATCCTGCAGTTGTTTCCTTACCAAACCATCTACTGCTGATTATATTGGGGAATGCTATCCCATTTCCCCTTTCAGGATGGGAAAGCTTTTTTATAGATTTGGGACTAATTTTTTTAATTCTGCTTTTATCCAACAGAAGATGGATTTGCCAGACTCGTGTTAAAAAATATTTTTTAGACTTGACTTTTTGAGAACATAATAAAGTTAACTGTTAATTTTCCCTCTTTGTATGTTAAAAATTAATTGAATACCTTATTGTGCCTTATTTCTCATGTAACCACTCTGTAAAGTGTTGTTATAATTCTGCTAATACTGTATCTAGAGCTGCTGCTTCTGTTTTATGTATGAAGAATGCTTTCCAAAAGATGTTAACGTTGTGTTCTTTGGCCATTCTGCTGCTGTGGTCGTAAGTATTTGTTGCTCCCTGATTTAATGGAATTTCCCATATCTTTTTAACCTCTTTGTCCTGGAATTAAAAAAGGCACTCTCCTTTTTAGGATCTTTTTCAAGATCTTGCAGCTCCAGCATGGATCAAAAAACAATTTGTGTGTGTGTCTGTGTGTGTGTGTGTGTGTGTGTGTGTGTGTGTGTGTGTGTGTGTGTGTGTGTGTGTGTATATATATATATATATATATATATGTATATATATATATATATATATATATATATATATATATATACTTATACAATGTATGATCGACTGTATTTAATTCTGAATGTAAAACACAGCCCTTAAGAAGTTCGAAAGTACATAATATCGAGTGCCCTAAATATCAAACCTACAAAAGGTTGAGGAAGGAAAACTGTTTTCTATACCGATTTTCACAATAATAACTCCTACAACACTAGCCTCAAATTCATCTGAGTAGAGGCAGTTTTACAGGACTTATTTTTAAGGTAAGATGTAGGGTTAAGGTCAGGGGAAGGGGCAGAGTTAGAGTTCACATCCATTACTAAGGTGGGCAGAGGGTAACTGTTTTGAGATATTCAGCAGGAAGTTGGTCAAGAGCTAGACTGGTGAGTTTTAGATTCTTTATTTTTATTTATTTTTTTGTGATGGATGGATCAAATTATATGATAAGATCAGTTCTGAATAAAGTATCTATTGTGTTGACTTTAGTACCCTTAGCTAAAGTAGTGCTTAGGCATGACCCTCTCTCCTGCTATATTTTCTTTTGTAGTAGCTGTAACAATACCCTTTCAGGTACTTTACCAAGGATGCAGGTGTTGCTGATTCATCAGTAACTGAAGCTGTCATTTTCAAAACTGGCAGAATAATTGTCCTTTTCCTCATGCTAGGAACAAACCTTTCCAGCAACATCAACTGGAAAACTTGGGTCAGGCTGAACACTAAATGATTACAGTTTTTTATAAAGTATCTCTTCAGCCTGTCTGGCTTAGTTGTACAAGAGGCTTGCATCCCTTGCAAAGTGATCTTCTACTCTTGGACAATTTACACTGTAATACAGTTGTACCACCACTCTATTTGATTGTTCTCTTTCCTCTCTGTGTGTAGTGATCTGCAAAAATCCTATATTTCTTCAGTGTCCTCAGTCACATTGTTGTCATTGTTTCATTTAAGTGATTGCATTATGTGTTGTTTTATTATTTCTAACTTGTTTATAGCATTCCTTTTGTTATAAAATGTTTCAATAACCTGTTTTAGTTTGTATATTATTTGTATCTGAACAGTTGAATATGTTCTGAAACATTTCTAGTAGTAATTTTTTCTGTTGTAAATTTTGTTAATATGTGTAGTCCATCAGGTACTCCTAGTTTCTTTTCTGACCTAGCTGTACTAATTTTCAGTGCATGGTCTGTTATGATCCTATCTGTGTTGTTTTTTAAAATGTTCAAGCTTACATATGCTGATTTATTTCCACGGTCCTTTTTTTCCAGTCCATTTTAGTCAGCTCCTGTTTGAATAAATCATATTCACCCTTGTAATATAATTTATAATATGTTTTCCATGCCCTAACTTGAGGCAAATTAAAGTTGACATGCTAAGTTATAGTACTGCGATTTGAGCTCCACAAAGGTTCACTTGTACCTTTGTAAATATTGCATCTAGTATATTATCCAGTTTGGTATTGAAATTTATGCATTGTAAATATCTAAATGGGAGTGAATTTTGTGTTGCCAATATACCACAGAACATCCACCCATCTTTACACGTGTTTGCCCATCCACACATCCATCCATCCACATCTATCTGTCTATCCATTCCTCCATCCATTTTCTAAACCTTTGTCCTAGTGAAGGTTGTGGTGGTATCAAGCTGAGCAGAACAGATGAAACATTTTCTTACTCCAAACTCATCAAGCATTTTCAGACAGGCTGTAAGTTATAATCCCCCCAACTGCCATGGATTGACCCTAAAGCCTCTTCCCAGTGGAATGTACATGGGCACTTCTCACAGGGTGTACCCAGGGAGCATTATTACCAGGTTCCCAGACTTCCTCAAATGAATTTTCTTAATCCAGAAAGGTAGTCGTGTCTTCTGTGAGATTCACCTAGACTGTGATCTTCTCACTCTGTCAAGAGGTCTACCCATAACCCCTAAAACTAAAACCTCATTTCCACCACTTATATCCCTACTTTTCACCCTTTTATTGACTACCCAAAGGTTGTGACCATGCATAAAGATGAAGACAGATTGAGAGTGGTTAATTGAAAGTTTTGTTTTGTGATCAGCTCTTGTTTCATCACCACAATCTTGTGCAAACATCCACAGTACATTCACAGCTGCATCCATGTGCTGGTCAGTGTCCCTATACTCCGTTAACCTCATTATTGAGTAAGAAATCAAAACAGTTTCCTTCATGTGAGGTTGCTGCTCCAATTTCCCTTATGGAGAACAAACTTGCTCCTTTTAAAGAGAGAGGCTATGATCTTTGATTTGTAGGTGCTGATTTTCATCTGAGGTTGTTTACACTTATCCATAAATGTCTCCAGTATGCACACAGTCATTTGAGGCCAAGAGAAACATAGTTTCATGGGTTCATAGGTGCATACTAGGCCAACGACCCTGGAGCCTTTACAAGCCTAGCCCATAGAAGTGCCCTGGCATCATGTCGCCATTAGTTCCTGGTGCCTCTATCAAGTAGACCAACTGGAGTGATCCCCAGGGTGAACTTTCTATTTCACATCCACTCATCAAGATTTCTCTTGAAAAGGGGCAGTGAGGTGCTCTGCTTGACATGTATGGGAAGTCCATTCCAGAGCATGGGCATTCTCTGGGTTATGAACCTGTCCCTCCAACATGTTCTGTTGTTTGTGGTAATGTGTAGTTCACATTGTCCGTGAATACCAGCAATACAGCCCTCTTGTCCCTAATTTGGATGTTTTCCAAACCTCAGACGTGCCTTGCTGTCCTCTCCATGAAAACCACAAACAGTAAGGGAAATAAGTCATACTTTTAGCAGAGTCTTTTGTGGCCTCTCAGATATATGACAACACTCAATGTCTCACCGGGAAGAGACTTTTAGATCAACGCAAGGCAGTTGGAGCTCAGTAAATTTAAGGACTGATTAGCACACAACAGCAGCCCCAGGACCTCTTGTTGTGGTAAAACCTTTTAACAAAATGTTTTGGAATACAGGTTCATGGGCTTTCAACATGTCCTCACCCCTCAAATATTTGCAAGTGAGCAAAAAACGGATTTATATTGAGGAAGAACTAGTCTGTCTCAGACTGCCTGCTATAAGCATGTTTTAATCCTTCAGCACTGTAAGTGTCCTGGTGTTCATATTGGAAACTGAAATCTATGCTTATTCTGCAGTATATCTCAGAGACAAAGGGGTGCAAAAGGTGTACGTTGTCCCAAATACTGAAATTCTGATTTGGAATATGAGTAGGCTGTGGTGAGAGAAAAGCACTGTGGCAGGCAATGAATCCAAACAATGTCTTCAGAGATTTACACTATTAAAAGGAGCCCAAGAATATTTTAACAGTAAAGTATGGAAATCCCTCCGAGAATTTACTATAAATGATGCACCCTGACAGGCTTGGCCTCAGTAAGAAAGTCCTATTTTATGTCCTGCTGTATGCATTTGATTAGCCGCACATCAGAAATGTACACATATCTCTCCCCTTGAGAGAAGTATCTAGCAGACTGAAAGACAGAGCTTCCTGTTTCCTTTACATTGCAGCAGGTTGTAGCTTTGATTACAATGCACCATTTGGCATGTACTTGACTAAGGACTTACAGCAGCTGGAGCAACCTCAGAGGTTTCTCACAAAGAAAATATAGGGTGTAAACAACATGTCCTGTGCAAATAGAGTAAAAGCCCTATCCCTTTACTCTGTCTCCTACCATCTATTAAGGGGTAACCTATACCTTACCTACAAGGCACTCACAAATTCAGACCTGATGGGGCTGCTACACATTCGCAAGTCAAACAGCATGAGAGTCACCTTATTTAGGGATCTAAACTTAGCGACTCAAACAAAACATGAGAGACAGATATGTGTCTCAGAGACTGCCCCTTCTGTGGAAGAAGCTTCCTACACACGTTAAACAGAGCCCTTTTCTGGGCCACTTTAAATGCATTTTGGATCAATGGATGGGGATCACAAATTCACACCTAGGGTAGTGCCTGTGTCCCTTCATGACAGAAACAGTCTGTAAGATTCTCAAGGCATAGCCACAAACTCATACCTTCCTTTTGCTCACAGGGGCCTTATATTGGGTAAAATTGGGTTATATTGCCTAGGATTGTACGGGCTGTTAAGCTGTTAGCCTAGTAACCTCCTATGAACCTAGATTGCAGAACTAAGGAAACCATTTACGATCAGACCAAAGATAGTGATAGAGAGTTAAGATGCCAGTAATTGAAGCAAATAGAACACAGAACTTCGAAAGAAGGAGCATGAAAGCTGCACTCCTCTGATTCCAGACTGTAGCCTCATCTAGGTGACAGAGTTGCACCACATGCTGTTTGAATTTTTAAATATTTAGCTGAAAAGAGCCTGGTGATATCCTGCTTAGCAAGATGGGTACCACTTTTCTTTTTCCCAGTGCTTGTTATTATTTACCATGGTAAGAAGAGACTGAGTTCCACAAGAAGTACTACATACGTGAATGGTGACCTAAAAGTCCATCTTTTAAAAGAACCAACCTGTACTTGTTTCCATGATAATGGTATTCTACACTATTCACCTAATTACCTTAACTCCTAGCCTGTTCATTTCTGAGTGGTTGTTGCTGTATATAATGTATATATTTGTAAATTTGTGTATTAACTGTTGTTGGTTTTACTTGGAAGAAATACACAGAAATCAAATATTTATTGTAATTGGTCTGCACCAAAAAAGCTAAAAATACTGCATTGATGGGTCCTGACAATATCTCTGGATACATCTTAAGTAGCATGAAGCATGATTTAGCCACAACCCTAACAGTCTATAATCTCAGCCTCCATACAGGTTTGGTACCAAGTAAAGGAGAACAGCTACAGTCATTCCCTTGCATAAGGGGGTCCTTCCACAAAATCAGCCAGTGACAGATCCATAAGTCTGACCAGCATCATATGCAAAGCCATGGAAAGACTTATCAAAGAATTAATCAGTCAGGACACAGTGAACTTCCAAACACAGGACATGTCTCTGTTCATATTCATTAAGGGCAGGGCAAGTCTTGCTTACTCAACCAGATGGATTTTTTTGGAAAAGTTCAACAAAGCAATGGATGAAGGCAAAATGTTTCACACCACATACCTCAGCCTGTTCTTTTGACAGAAGTCTGCACTCAGGCATGGTAGAAAAGCTAAATAAACTGGGAATAAACCCCTATGTCTCCTGCTGGATTACCAACTGGCTCACAGGTAATCAAAGTAGGGGAAGTTACCTCCACAAAGATACTAGTCACCAGTGGAGTCCCCCAGGTTTCTGCGCTGGCACCTCTCCTGTTTGGCATCTACTTTTATGAAGTAAAAGCCAGTACCAAAGGGCTCTGGCTGACTACACTTGCAGATGACTGCAAGCTAGGAGCAGTCATTGAATCCTTGAATGTCTTAGCCACCCTGCAGGAAGGTTTGTCCCAAGTAATCTACCCCAGGGAGCTACCACATTGACAATACACCCCTTAGAGTTGACCCAGTTATTCAGGATTTAGGAACCTATGTGATTAGTGACCTAACATTTGACAAATGTGTCTATTGTAGTAAGAAAATCATTCCATATTGCACAGCTCATAAACAAAGGGATTGTTGGTAGATCTGCGGATGTTATTGTAACCCTTTAGTCAGCCCTTATTAGACCAATCACTGAATACAAAGCTCCCTTTGGCATGCACGTGTCTAGACACATATGCAACAACTAGAAGCCCACAGAAATACCATAGTAAAAGGATACAAGGCCTAAGCAACATGTTTTACATGGACTGAATCAAAGCCCTGCCACTATACTTGTTATCATACATACTGCTAAGAAGTAACCTGTGTCTGGCATACAAGGCATCCTCTGACCCATTACTGATGGATTTACTGCACATCAGCAAGTCAAATGGCATCAGAAATACTTGGTCTAGGTATCAAAACTTCTTCTGCAACATCAACAGAATGGTTTGGAGGGACAGGTATATTCCAAAGAGGACATCCACATAATAGAAAGTTCACCCCTGTCCATATTCAAGCACAACTTAAATCTATGGATGGGAAACCAAAATTTACCCCAGGCCTGCCCCTTGTACTACTTATGGACAGAGGCAACTCCTTAATGCTTTAGTCCATGCATGAGTCACCTCAAATTATCTATGGTATGATCCCAGTTATACTCATTAAGGGTAATGTATAGTTACTGACTACGCAATGTATAAGGCCGATCTATAAACAAATGGAGTAGGTTTTTTTTTCAAACACAAAAAGGGAAATTGGATAGGATTAAAATGGACCTCAAGGGCAGCAAGCCTTTTACTTACGATGAACCTATGCACAAATGCATATAATGTCCTATTATGCTACATCCTGTATGGAAAATTATGTGTAAATCCTGTGCCGAAAGGTCTGTATTGCTGTCTGTGTTTACTGTGGCTTGTAGTCTTACTAATTGCAAAAGCACATGGAATGTGGCTGAAAAGGGTCCCTGGACCAGTCTACCTACCTCCTTATCAAGTATTAAGTAAAGTAAATAGACACTGCTTAGCAACTCTAGTAGAGGCTTAGCAGAAAGTGGTGTACAGGTCTGATTCACACAGGGCAACATTCTTGGCATTTGCATGATTTGCAGCAAAAAGTAATCATCTGGAGCATTATGCAATAAAGAAGCTTAGTCAGTCTAACTTGACCATTAGGATATTCATTTGTATACGTCTGTCACAGAAGGGTAAGAAGTGGTCAATGTGAAATGTAAGATGAGGCATATTCTAGAAGGAATGCTGCAAGTTCCTGGCATGAGGGTAAGAATTTGTCTGAGAAAAAAAGTTACCGGGGATGAAATGCTGGCCTTATGCATGCTCTTTGTATTACCACCGCAAAGCCTAAGGATCTACTGATTCCAACAGTGCATCGTTTTTTTTAATATATTAGGTGCAAAATTCTGGGGTGTCATTTGCTATTCTGGTCAACAGTTCAGACCACTTTTATTTATAAAAGGCTTTAAGTCAAAAAAGGATTTCTGTAGTAGGTGATATTAAATTGTTAAATTGAGATGTACTGATAAACTGAGGCTTATCATTTCCACTCTGCAGATCTTATCCATTTAGTGTAATGCTGTGTGAAGAGTGTCAAAGATTAGTGCCAAAGGTCTACATCTGTAAATCCCATCATGTATCACAGTTCAGCTATGAAACTGTCTCATGTGACACTAAGAACTATGCATCCACTTTGTTGTTACTGACTTTGCATCCTAACTCTGTGCTGCTAGGCTATGGTAAGCTCCATGCTAGGAATCATAAGGTACTACTTACTTTTTAAATTAGTCATTAATTTATTTATGTTTGCTTGTTTCATACATTAATGTGATCAAAATGTATATGTAAAACAGTCCACAGTGTTTTCATAGGCCAGTACACAAAGACATACATTTGCTGTATGCTAATTGTCACACTGACGGTCATTCATGTAAAGTTCAGTTTAAATAATTATTTGCTTGTTTCTCTATTAATGAGATCAGGAGTTACTTTCTATTATCTTGTCTAACAAGTAAAGGCCACCTAAGGCCAAGCCACAGAAGCTGAAGAATCGCCCATTTCTCTAAACAGTTAAAATTACACGTTAGAAATATCAGATGCTGTGCTTCCATCCTGTGTACTGGTACTTAGTGACAGGACTTTAGCAATAAAGATTTATACCTCCAAAACTGCAAACTGATGTTACCCTTGTGGCACATTGTTAAAATAATTTTCATTAACTGAAAGCACTATTGTTTGATTTTAGTCTCAACCAATGTCCTAATTCTAATGATGCTTTATGAATTTTTATGAATTTTAAAAGGCAGGTGTTAACAGTATACACTGATGAAGGCATCATTTTAGAATTAATTAACAACAGATGCTTGTAAGTAGTGCTCAGGTGTCTTCTAGCCTTTTCCTTCTAAACTGTTAATATTTTGATATGCTCCTTATAGCAGCCATAAACTGAATATTAATTTTACCAACTTTTATTGAGTTAGTAAGCATACCTACTGTAAGTTGGTCCTGAAAAGTAAATGCATTGTGTAGTTTCACTGCACATGTTAAGGGTATGTAACAAAATGGGGTATTAGATGAGTATGCTTATGCCCATGAGAAGATCACAACTACACATCCTGAAGTGATTTATTTTGTATTATAAAATGATTATTAGTAGAATGTGCTAGATACTAATCAAGGTAAAGCATGTGGTCACATGTAACTCTCAGCTAAAGAAGAACTGGAAAATATATTCTTGTAATTTTATACGTTGTGTTTTAAAGGAAGACAGAGCATAACCACCAGATGATCATCATAAGGATGTCATAAGGATTACTGCTGCAGGAAAATTCATTATACATGGGATTTAACTGCAGAAGGATGTCTGTCTTTCTGGTCTGACATCTAAAGCAGTCAGACTTCCTCAGAGAGCAGCTAATCTTCTCTCTGTAAGAAGGACCTCAGCAGAATGATTGGCTGTGAAGAGGAAAGTGGTCTGCACCATCTTCAGTCCTTTTTGCTGCAGGAAATATGAGGGCTCTTGTCCAACAGTCCCAATCAGTTGCTTCCTGGTTGCTTCAAGGAGAGATAATTATCTTAGTTTGGTCCTTTTTCAATTTCCACTTGTATACCATTTAGTTTACTATTGTTTTTTTGTGACTAACTTTTGGGAATGTTTTCAGTAGTCAGTGACACCTGGAAAAATCACTGAGACTTGTGCCTGCAGGAAGAAAATTGCCCTGAAGTACTAACATTTCCAGTTCTCTTTTTGCTTAGGAAAGCAATATCAAGTCACAGCTTGTAAGCAAAAAGACTTTGTTTGATGAATTGTACTGAAAGATGGGACTACAGTGTGTACTGCAAGGACTAGTGAAAAATTATTTCATGCTAGGATATGTGTGTGTGGGGGGGGGAGGTGTCCTTCCCCCACTCAACAGTGTTCCACAATTGAAAGTATGAACATGAAGCCCCCCAGAGAGAGGTGTACTCATCAGATGATGCATAGCATGAGAAAGGCACTGATTAAAAAGACTACAGGCAGGCAGGCTGTATGTATTCTTGGAGACTTTATCAGTCGTATGTAGGCCTGAGATTTCTCGCCCAAGAAAGGCACAACTTTGTCTACTCTCAGTAAAGTTTTTTGCGTTATAGGCATTCCAGCCTATGTAGTCACTTTGCAGGCAGACAACAGATTAACAATGTGTGAGCGCAGGCAGGCTTCAGGTAGTTTTGTGACTTCATGACAGTCATCTGGTAGCTACTCAGCTCTCCTACTGCCAGAGTTCCCTGCCATTTTGTAGAGCAACCTGTAGAAATGAGTTCAGCTCCAATTATTAGACCATTTTTCCTTTCCTTTTGTCCATCAACTGCACCAGAGTCTAACTGCTGAACATCACTTGACTGGTGTCTACCTATGTTCTTACCTTCTTATCTTCTGAAAAAGTCTACAAGCAAATGCATGACAGCCTGATATTAGACTGCTCTTCTCCATTCCCAGACATCGGCTCCCTGTTCTTCTGACCTAACCCTTCTAGCTAGAAGGAAATGGGGGTGTTCACCAGAGGTATCATCTGACCGTGATTTGGAAGGGAAAAGTGATCTTATGTACTTGAATCAGATCTACACCACACTTAGTTACTAGATAGATTTGCTAGGTGAAGTTTTAGTTGTGTTTAAATTGGTTTGCATTCTGAATGGATTTCAGTGATTGTGGGATATGGATCCATAGTTAAGCTACACTATTTGAATATAGAGAGTCACATGCAAAATTAGATGATTTGGTTATATTGATTAGTGATTTTCCATAGAGCATAAAATTCTATTGGGGTAGTGGTGTTGTATTAAGTTGGTAAGGGCTGGACAATTTTCTGGCTTATAGAGAGGATTGAGTATTATATTTAGGTGAGAAAGAGCTAAGGGACATATTAGTTTTAACCAGCTTTATTCTCTGTGGTCTCGACAGTGGTGAATTCTCTTCTTGTAGTTTACTGCAAATTTGGCTATTTCATTAAAACATTGCTCAAGTTTGGACAGTTATGATACTTGAAGTTTAGCGAAAAATGGGGCAACATAGGGGAGAGATGGCAGTAAGAAAGTAGAGGTTCAATGTCTTCTGGCTGTTTCAGTGCTGTTGGTTTTTAGTCTCTGTAATGTACCTAGTTGTTGATGAATGTTCTTACCCATGGTGGTTGAATTTCAGCTGGTCACTAAAGTTGACACCAAGTAATTTTGTCTGGTTTACTTGTTCTATTTCGGTGTTGTTGGCAGAGATGATACTGAATAGTGTTATTTTGGTAGATATGAGTTTTGGGGTAAAGAGCAGTCATTTAGTTTTTTTAAGGTTTAGTAGTAATTGTGAATTATTTATTCATGTTTCAGTTGATAAGGATTGTTGTGTAAGGTCATAGTGTTTAAAGATAAATTTGGCAGAGCAGATTAGATCAAGCAATCAGCTTTTTGAACTAGGGTAGCATTGTTTGTAGCAGTATAGAAGTCACTGTTGAATATTTTGTAAAGTGTGAGGCCTAGAATAAATTCTTGTGGGACATCAATAGTTACTGGCAAGAAGGTGGAAAAATCACTTCTCCATTTCACTGCTTCTGCTATGGAGCCTTTGTAGTGAAGAAGTGGTGATCCCCAAGGATGAGAATTTATGTAAGAATTTCTGGTGGGAGACAATTTCAAAACATTTTGATAAGTCTAGGAAGATAGTGGAAAGTAGGCTATGGCATTTCTGTGAGTGCTGATAGTACTCATATAATTCTGCAAAGCAATAGTCACACTGTGATGAGAACGGAAGCAGTGTTGGGTTGAAGAGAGAAGCTGCATATCTATGAAATATTTAAAAGGTTGCATATGAATACATTTTTCAAATATTTCTGATAGAGATAAAATGACAGATGGCATATAGTTTGAGAGATCTGTATTGATTCCATGCTCGTGCAGTGGAATAATGATTTTTTTGTCCATAGTTAGGGGGTTATTTTCAGATATTAATTGATTTATCAGAATTGAAATTGGATTTGCAGTAGCCACCGGTACTGTTTTAAGATATTTGCCAGGTAGCTTGTCAGGAGCAGTTGTAGTAGGCTTTAATTTTTTTAGTTATTTTTGATGGTATCTCTGAGAACTGATTGGAAGGAGAAGCATTGGAGGAGGTTATTTGATTGAATAGGGACATCAAGAGGTTGATTAGTTGCCTGGTTGGTTAATGATTGCACTCTGTGTATCAAGTGGGTATTAAATTGGTTGACTATGGGGTCATTTTGTTTCTGTATCTTTGGCGTTTGCTGTGTAGCTTGTCCTGGATTTAACAGCTTATTGACTGAGGCCTAGAACAGTTTAGATTATTAATGTGTATGTTTTGATTGGTTGAGTAATAGGTTTTCTTATCTTTGGTGATACGTTGTTTTGTTAGGTTACTTAGCTGTTTGTATCCTAATAAAGTAGGAGCTATTTTAATTTTTGTCCAGACCTTCCACACATTGTTTCTTTGTTCCATAAGTTGTTTAGTTGCTAATGATAGCAACGGGGCAGGACTTCCTTTGACTCTTTTATTTTGAAGGGGCTAGTATGCTTAGAACACCTAGGAAGATCTTATTGGCACATATATTTATTTGTCCAGTGACTTAAATCTGTAAAGCTAGCTTGTGGTTTCTGTTAAAGGGTTAATCTTTTAATAATTAAAAGTAACGTAATAATTTACCCTAGTTGCTAGGATTATCATTTTGAGGGTAACATTCAAAGTTCATATTACATGAAGTACTTCATTATGTACAGAAAATTGAAGCATACCTTCAATTAAATAGAATTAATTAAGGAAGGACGTACAATAAGTCAATGTTAGGATATCATCTGACAAAAAAAAGAAAATTACTGCCTTCAGCATACAGACAACTGTGTCAGTCTTTTATCCTTAATAAACCCTGGCTGAACACTTAGCTCATCAGTCTAACCACTCCCTTATCTAATCTGTTATATCTAATGCCTGACTGCCACCTTAACCAATTAACCTAAAATAAGTTGTATTCTTATTTCCTTTATGCTAAAGGATAACCGAGTCATATCCAGAAACCATTTAATGTAAGCAACAGGACAAACAACTCTCCCTCAGGCCATAAACCTACCTTTTTGCTCAAACCTGCCCCCACTGCTTACATAAAATCACTACTAAACAAACTAAAGCTTTCCACTCCCTCTACAGAAAATCAACCACCGGTCTTCCTAAAGCTATCTGCTAGCTCAATAGCCTTCCCAATCTCAGTTCTTATCAACACATCTTTCCAAGAATCTACAGTCCACTCTATCTAGAAACAATTCTATACTGTACCAATTCACAAAGGAGGACACTCCACTGACCTCTTAAACTACAGGCCCATAGCCATTCTATCCCCCTCTCGAAAATAGTCCAAAAATGCGTACATAAACAGCTCCTTGATTATCTTCTACAAGAAAATCTGCTCACTGCTACCCAGCATGGCTCCCACCCTAACCATAGCACTACTTCTGCTCTAATCTCCTTCACTCATACTATCTCTTCATCCAGAGACAACAATAAACTAGTATCCTGTCTATTTCTAGACCTCGCCAAAGCCTTTGACACTGTCTCTCACCCCAAGCATCTCACTAAAATGTCTGATCTTGGTCTCTTCAATCCAACACTCAAATGGTTGTCAAGCTATCTTACCAACAGACAGCAGTCCATCAAATGACGCTCTTCCTTGTCACACTTCCTTCTTGTTAATACTGGAGTACCACTACGTTCCATTCTTGGACCACTACTATTCAACATCTGCACTAACTGTCTTTACACTTCCTGCTCTCAGTCCTCTCTTACACAATATGCAGATGACTCCACTATCATCTGCACATCTGATAACCTTTCACACCTCCACACTTTAACCCAAAACTCCTTCAACTCTGTTGAAAGGTGGCTAACTGGGAATCATCTTGTACTCAAGCCCCCCAAAAAATAAAGTTCTCTTATTTCTCCCCAAATCTCTCTCATCTTAAATCTTCATTCACTATCACATCCCTCGACTACATTGTAATAGATGTCGAAACACACCCCAAGCTGCTGGGAGTTGTTATTGATGATCAACTAAAATTCGATCTACATGTCCAAAATTGCATAAAAAAGACTCACCAAAAACTAGGCTTGCTTTGTAGAAACAAATAAATTCCTCACCAAGGACTTTAGACTTTCCCTTGCCTATGCTTATATGACTTATCTTCTTCCCAATCTAATTTATGCCTCTACAATCTTAACCAACCTACAGTCCTCTGTAAGTCTAAACTTGAACTCTCATATAATAAAGTTGCTAGGCTCGCTGCAAATCATCCCTACAATTCACACCACTGCCTTTCTCTCAAATCCCTAAACTGGCTTGAACTCCCTCACCAGGTCTTCCTAGCTCAACTGCTCCTTACTCACTCCATTAATAACAAACCTACCTCAAGCCCTGCCATCTCATCCCATGTCACCTTCAATAGTCCCAGTCGCTCTCTCCAGGGCTCTGACCAGTTTCTTGTGGAAATCTACAAGCCCAAAAGAGTAATTGGCCAACACCTATACAGCTAACTCTGTTGCCTTGGCCAGGAACAAACTTCCTGTAATCATCAGATCTATATCCAATACCCTCAACTTTAAAAAGGCATTAAAAGACACTCTGCTGAACTTCTGGCTCTGCTCCTATCAAAACCCAACCTGACCCTCTCGTCCACTCCTCCTACCCCTCTCTTCTCACTGTTCCCCTGATAACTCACCTTCTGATCTCCTTCTCATACATCTCCATATCTAATTTCCTAATACCCTATCTTATTTTGTCCCACTCATCCTTCACTTTACATGGCTATCGCTTTCACCCCTTCCCCTAATACAAGTAGCATATTAGTGTGACACTTTCAAATTCCCCTGATTCTTCTGATCCACATGCCCATTTATGTTTACATCCTCCTTAGAGAATGGGCAATTTGTACACATCAACACCCTGATTGTAGAACAAACGTTCTCCAGCAAGTTATTAATGTACAAGTAATGCCTGCTAAAAAACGAGCCTACCACTTCATGTCAACATATCAAGCTGCCGTGGAGCTTGGACTGCAAAAAACTAATGGCCGCCATTACTTTACACCTGCTAAGCAACACTTTTGCTATTTAACGAGTGTAAAAAAAAATAACAGAAAAAAGTGTATTTGTGTATGCATTTGTTTATGTTTCTGTCTGCGTGTGTGAGTGAATGCATGTATGAACACAGAAGAGACTATGTGTCCGAGAGAGATCGAGATAGAGTGAGAGCCATCTTGAGTGAGTGAATTCATGTATGAAAGCAGAGACTGTCTGTGTGAGAGATCGAGAGAGAGTGAGAGCAAACTTGTGTGAGTGAATGCATGTATGAAAGCAGAGGAGACTGTGTGTGTGAGAGATCAAGAGAGAGTCACAGCGATCTTGTGTGAGTGAATCCGTGTATGAAAGCAGAGGAGACTGTGTGTGTATGAGAGAGATCAAGAGAGTGAGAGCGATCTTGTGTGAGTGATTGCGTGTATGAAAGCAGAAGAGACTGTGTGTGAGATACATATATATTTATATATCTATATCTATCTATATATATATATATATATATATATATATATATATATATATATATATATATATATATATATTTATATATATATATATATATATATATATATATAGATAGATATATATATATAGAGAGAGAGGTCTTGTGTGAATAGCTCTCAACTATCCAAATTTTTGCAGAATGTCCAGATTTTTGGCTGATATTTTTTGTCTGTTCCTCATAAAATTTGTGGTTTTCTGAAGTTTTGTGGCAAATCAGTGAGGAGTGAATTCACTAAATAATGACAGGCATTTGTGATTTAGGTTTTATATCTTTCAGAAAATGCATTGTGATATAAGACCTTTTATTCTAACAACTGTCTTAAGTTTATAATAGCAATATTTAAATGTTGTCCCTATTTTTTGGGGCTTTGTCCCCCCATTATTTCTGGCTTTGTCCTCCAGATGTTTGTGCTAAGAGGTTGAGAGTTATGCTTGTGTGAGTGAATGTCAGTATGAAACCAGAGGAGACTGTGTGTGTGTGTGTGTGTGTGTGTGTGTGTGTGTGTGTGTGTGTGTGTGTGTGTGTGTGTGTGTGTGTGTGTGTGTGTGTGTGTACTACAGAAAGTTTGAAACAGGTGGAGGAACTATTTTACATAAAAAAAAAAAATATATATATATATATATATATATATATATATATATATATATATATATATATATATATAGAGTACTTAAAAAAGTAAGTAAACACAACAGTTTTACAGAGGGCTCATTCTCTAAGTGCAATAATGCCCTGCAGGTTGTGTGTTAATGTTTAATTAACGCCTTTCCAGGGGTGTAGAGACCCTCTGCCTGTGGTGTCAGGCCTCATAACACCCCTGGGTAGGTGTTAATTACACATTAACACACACCCTGTTGGGCATTATTGCTTACTTGTGCCATAGGCAAATATTCAATCTATTGTTTTACTGGCCTTTCTATTCTTCCTATGTACCGTCTTCTTTTACTCTTTTTTTAGTAGTATTTTATTTCATATTTCTTTACTTATTGGCATGTAGATTATTTTATTTTGTACTGTATTTTGAGATTTTTATGTATCTATAGTTACTTCTGTATTGAGCATCTGTTATATATTTGAGGTTTTCAGTATTGAGAGTTATTTCTGCTGTAATAGTTGTTCTGTATGGAGCTTTTCTCCCCGGACCTCCGATGAAAAAGGGCACATGCTTAGTTGGACATACCTGGTTAACAAATATCAAAATAAAATAAAATGAAATTGTACATCCCTCTATACTCCCAGTCTCCAACACCCACATTACCATTTTAATCTTGATGTCCCTATTTAAATTTCCCAATCTCCATAACCTTTAGTTCAGTGATATTTCTCTGATAGCTTTATATCCATATATATTACTTCCCTTCATAGGTTGTGCCGCTGTCACAGAGGGATATACCCTTGAGTTTGGCCTAGGGAACCTGATTTTGAATAGCAGCTTGGGCGCTTGACTGTCCAGGCAGGGAGAATGTTGGTGCCCATCCTGGGAGGAGGAAAGAGGCACACATGCTTTTGGCACATTCACAGAGTTAGGTTTCCTTAGTCAAGACAAGGGAAAAAAGTGTGAGGTGCTGCCTTAGGGTAGGCAGAGTGGCCTGGTGACAGACTTTTTTGAAAAGTAAGAGGCAGTCCAGCACTGACACCCATTTCACATTCCAGTCTTGGGGCATTACTGCATGTATGCAGGAGGGTAGGGCATAAATAGGTTAAAAAACATTCCTTTTGCAGCAGTATGGCACTCCCTCGACGCCTTGATCTCCTCACTGATGTTGAACATTAATTGAAGCAAACCCAGGGGAGGTAAGAGTGTTTAGAAGAGCCTGTGATCAAGGGCAGGAACAGCTTATAGGCAGTTGTGAGGAAGCCAAAACAGTCTCAAAAAATGAATAGATGACATATTATTTCCCTCACAAAAAAGAAGTTCCATTAATAATTATCGGGTAGTAGACTTCTATTAAACAAAAGTTAAAATCAGTCTAATGGCACCCTCATATTGGAAGTCAAACTCCCTACAGGGTTCCATTAATTGCTGATATTTATATTTCCCCATTTGCGGCCATCATCTATATCAAAATGATGTTCTTCGTGTTTCACTGTTGCAGTCATTACACTTGGGTTATCCTGCTGGCAGGCGACCCATAGTCGGCCCGAGTTCCAAAGTCTTGGCCCGACGTCGGTTGCTGTCGCCTTTTCCCTGACGTCAGTGCGCCAGGGGTATAAAAGTTGCAACCAACACCATTTTCTTCAGTCTTTCTTGCCGCGCGGTGCCCGAAGCATAAGCAGTTCGCAAGCGCCGGTCAGCCGACTCCTGAGATTTTCAAAATTGAATTTCAGAACCGAAGTCTTCAATAAAGCTAAGTACCCCTTTGGGGAAACTTTTTCTTGATCCTGACCGATGTCAGTAAAAGTTAATAATTGTATTTCTTGTGGGAAGCAAATACCTCATAAGGACTTTCACTCTTACTGCATTCCTTGCCTAGGCCCTGACCATGACGTCACTAGTTGTCGGTTTTGTGCTAGATTTAATAAACGCACTGTTAAACGTCAGTTTGATTTTGCTTTACATTATTTTGGACAAAGATTTAATTACACAATGCCGTCGGAACAACCGACGACCGCAATGTATAAAAAACGCAGAAACAAAGAAAAAGACAGGCATCCGAGGTCCAAAACCGACGACAAAGCCTCTTCTAGGCCAGTCGCTGGTTCACCGGTTCGCCGGTTCTCAGTGAGGCGCTTTCGCAGCCCCTGACACCCGCTACCTCAGAGCCACAGGCCGCAACCGACAGCCACATGGAGTCACCGAGGCCTGTGGAAACTCAAGGTATTGGGCCTATGGAAAATATACCCTCAGATGGGTCCGGAGCCGCTGAGCAGGCACCGGCTTCTGAGAGTGTTTTCAGACCTTCACAGCTTACAATTAAAGCTACTACAGCAGCAAAGGCAAAGTCAAAAACACCATTAAAGACAAAGAAACAAGTGCAGCATTCTCCAGAACAGTCATTCATGCCTAAGAAACAGATGCTTAAAATGGCCGAAGACGTTATTACTTTAATCAGGGGCTCCCATCCCCCTCCTGACAAAAAGCCTAGGCAAGACACTGATTATGATTCCTCTGATCAGGTTTCCATTTCTTCTCATTCTTCTTCTGACCAGGGCTATTCTCTCCCTCCCTATGAGGACTCTGATGCTGAAGAGTCCATTCCTTCAGCCTCACCGCCTGAGAATTACTCTTTTGGGGAAACCGTGCATACAATGAGGGAGCATTTCCATTGGGAGAGCCAGGATTACTCAGAATCCAAGAAAAGGCTCAGAGATTTCCTTCTATTGCCTCAGCACAGGCCCTTGGCTATCCCCCCTGTGCTTGATATTGTTGATGATGTTTTTTCTGAATCCAGTCTGTCCCCAGATTCTTTACCCCCTGCACTAGTAAAGCCAGACAGGTACTACAGGGTCCCTGACTCTCATAGATTTCTTTACAAAAACCCCACTGCGGACCCATAAACTATTTCTCAGGGTCCAAAAGGGGTTAAAGCTTCCACTGCCAAAAATCCTGTCCCCTCAGATAGGGATTCCAGAGTTCTGGACAGATGGGGGAAAAAAGTTTACACTTCTGCTACTTTAGCAGTAAGAGCTTTAAACTGTCAGTCTCACATGCTTAAATGTCAGCAGTATCTCATGTCATTGTTAAAGCAGAAAATGGTTACAAATATAGAGGGTCCTGACTGTACAGAAATGCAGGATTTATTGCATGCAGTTGAACAAGTGGGAAAGCATACTCTGCAGTGTGGTTTTGATTCTTGTAGAGCCGCAGTTACAGGCTCAGTTATTCGAAGACATGCTTGGTTGAAAGAACAAAGTTTACCTGACCATGTTAAAATGAAATTATTGGATGCTCCACTACAGCATGATACTTTGTTTGGTGTTAAGGCAGAAGAGGTTTTAAAGAAAATGGAGGATAAAGCAAAGTCAATGCAAACTGTGAAAGATTTCTTACAGGTTCAACCACCTAGATTTAGCAGGAACAGGCCTTCAAAAAATTGGTCCTTTCCAGTGTCAGACAGGCCACAAAGAGGCAGATACAGACGCCCAAGAGGCAGATCTCAGCCCCAAGGCTCCTACAGACCTAAACAATGGGGTGCTTCAGCCCCCAAAGGAGGAGAAGACAAATCACAACCTTATAGGAAACAGTCACAATGACTTCCCTCTGCAAATACCAAGCTCTTACCAGTTGACAGCACCCCTAGGGGGAAAGCTAGCACTTTTCTCAAAAAATTGGCACATGATCACCCAAGACCAATGGGTGTTGAATATAGTTTCTCAAGGGTGCAGGTTCCACTTCCACACGCTTCCAAAACCAAAAGGTATGCCAAACCTGCCACCAAACCAATGGGCAGAGGCACAAAAACAGATTGCAGCTCTTATGGATATGGGAGCTATTCAAAATGTTCCACAAGAAGAACAGGGCCAAGGATTTTACTCAAGACATTTCCTACTACCCAGAAAGGACAAAGCATGGAGACCAATACTGGACCTGTCAATCCTAAATACTTTCCTGGATGTCCCAAAATTCAAAATGTTAACACTACAACAACTCTTGCCCATGCTGGGCAAAGAGGCTTGGCTAGTTACTTTGGATCTCAAGGATGCATACCTGCATGTCCCAATCAGACAATCGTGCAGAAGATACCTCAGATTTATAGCAGGCTCAATGCATTATCAATTCTCTGCACTGCCCTTTGGCTTATCTACTGCACCCAGGGTCTTCACAAAATGCCTGGCACCAGTAATTGCATTTTGCAGACAAAAAGGAATTCAAATATATCCCTACTTGGACGAATGCCTTATTCAAGCAGAGAGCAAGGACATTCTTCTAAAGCACCTGGAGTTTGTAAAAAGATTACTAATTTGCCTAGGGTACACAGTAAATGAAAAGAAATCAAAACTAGTGCCCTCTCAAGAGGTAATATTCCTGGGTGCAAGCTTAAATACAACTACCCAGATGGCTTATCTCATGCCAGACAAACAAAGGCAACTGACTCATTACTTTCAAATGATGGCAACAAAGACCCAGCTCCCTGCAAGAAAAATTCTGCAGGCCCTGGGTTTCATGGCATCTTGCATTCTACTAATTCCATATGCCAAACTGCATATGAGGAAACTACAGTGGTATCTAAAAAGTGTTTGGACTCAGCATTGTCACAGCCTAGAGACAATCATAACCTTGATTCCCTGCCTACAACAGGAGTTCTGATGGTGGTCCCAGACCTGTCACCACAACAAGGGACAGCCTTTCACCTTACCTACAGCCAGGCAGAGAATAACAATGGATGCATTGGATTACGCCTGGGGAGCACATATGGCAGGAAAATGTATTCAGGGCACGTGGCCCAAGGAACAAATGCATCTTCACATCAATCAAAAAGAGATGCTAGCTGTACAGAATGCCTTGACAGCCTTCAAGGACCTAATACATCCAGGACATTTATTAATAAAGACGGACAATACCACAGTTATGTGGTACATAAACAAGCAAGGGGGCACACATTCCTACCCCCTATGCAGACAAGCCATGACTTTGTGGAACACAGCGCTGACTTACCAGGTACATCTGCAAGCACAATTCCTGCCAGGAACAAAAACTACACTGGCAGACGAACTAAGCAGAAATCTCATGGATCCTCATGAATGGAAGCTAAATCTACAAGTGTTCAACATGATAACAAGGGAATGGGGACGCCCAGACATAGATCTATTTGCCTCCCCTCACAATTGCCAATTACAGAAATTTTGCACAAGGACTTATCACTCTCAAGCATGGAAAGTGGATGCTCTATCTTTCAACTGGAAAAACCTGACAGTCTATGCCTTCCCTCCGATGCCTCTTCTCACCAAGGTGCTTCTAAAAGTCAGACAAGAGAGGCCAAAAATTATCCTGATTGCACCAGACTGGCCACACCAGCACTGGTACCCAATCCTAAAGATTTTGTCCCAAGGCCCGCTTTGGACTCTAGCTCTAATCCCTCATCTTCTGACACAGCAAAACAATCAGATTCTGCACAGTCAGCTCAGAACCTTAAACCTGGCAGCATGGCAGATAATGTAGCCACTCAGACTGCACTTCTCTCTAAAGCTGTTATGGATGTAATTTTGGAAGCCAGGAGACCCAGCACTAGGAAATCTTACGGGGAAAAATGGAAGAGATTCTGTGCTTGGAACCAGGCACAAGGGCTCGACCCACTGGTCCCTAATATGCCTCAGATTTTACAATACCTGACTGAGATGTTGGACAAAGGCCTATCTTTTTCTTCTATTAAAATCCATGCCTCTGCCATTTCAGCTCATTACAATACGGATCCTCCTATTTTTTCACATCCTCTACTACGACAGTACCTCAGAGGGGCAAAGAATATAAGACCCCCTAGGAGAGCACCAGTACCTACTTGGGACCTCAACTTTGTTTTAGAAAAACTAACACTGCCTCCTTTTGAACCATCCAGCACAGCTGATCTAAAATTCTTGTCATGGAAAACTGCTCTGCTCCTAGCAATAACTTCAGCAAGAAGAGTTTCAGAGTTACAGGCATTGATGGCTGTGGAACCTTTCCTCATTTTTCACCAGGACAGGGTTTATCTAAGGACGAACCCAACATTCATGCCAAAAGTGGTCTCCAATGTGGCCTTAAACCAAACTATTCATTTGCCTACTTTCTACCCAAATCCCCAGAATAAAGGGGAAAGACCTCTGCACTCTTTGGATATACACAGGCAGCTACGTTTTTACTTGGACAAAACAAAAGCTTTCAGAAAAACTGTGCAACTGTTTGTAGCATATGCTGCAGGATCACAAGGAAAACCTATTACAAAGCAGACAATCTCCAAATGGATAGGACACTGCATCCGCTTCTGTTATGCACAACATGGCAAATCTGTGCCTAAGGGCATTAGGCCTCATTCTACCAGAGCAGCAGCCACTTCAGCAGCTTTCCTCAGAGGGGTACCAACCAAAGACATATTAGAAGCTGCAAGGTAGAGCTCAGTGCACACTTTTACCAAGCACTACCACCTACCTCTCTACTCCAAATCCAGAGCAGGCTTTGCCACTGCAGTTCTGCAGGGCTTGTTAGCCTCGCCAAATCCAATCTAGACCCAGCCACCCTACCTCAGCTTTGGGATTCTACCCAAGTGTAATGACTGCAACAGTGAAACACGATGAACATAGTACAGTTGTGTACCTACCATAAATGTAGATGTTCGAGTGTATTCACTGTTGCAGTCCTGGTTACCCACCCACCATCCCCCTCTGTGCTGGGGCTATTCTGTACTTCTCAACTCTATACAACCTATGTGGTGTATTTGCTTTTAGAAGAAGAAAATGTTTTTAGTGATATATGCATGGTTGTTTGGCATATTTTTATCTTTACAGCCTTCATATCTGGGGGCACCTGACATCTGGGGCAAGAAAAACAAGAAAATGGCATCGGTTGCAACTTTTATACCCCTGGCGCACTGACGTCAGGGAAGAGGCGACAGCAACCGACGCCGGACCAAGACTTTGGAACTCGGGCCGACTACGGTTCACCTGCCAGCAGGAAAACCCAAATGTAATGACTGCAACAGTGAATACACTCGAACATCTACATTTATGGTAGGTACACAACTGTACTTTTTTGCACTCTCCATTTAATAAGGCATCCTATCTGTAAAGAAGGACATATCACCTAGATAAGTTAAACCCCATTAATAATTCCTCTTATATCATCCAGAATCTGCTAAAATATATACCCAGGAAATAACATGTAATACATAGGTAGATGTATATACACGTGTATGTGTTTGTGTGTGTGCATGTGTATGTCACTCTGTTCTTTCAAAGTCTAAGTTTAGGAAACCCTGTCAGTTTTTCTCTTATTGTCAGATCTCCAAAATCTCCCTGTTCTTTTTTTTTTGTACATTTTCCTCCACTGTCTCTTGATCGTCAGCCCCCCCTTCTTTTGCCATTCAATCCATTCATTCCCAATCATCAGGGTGAGGGTTAGTTGGGAGGGTCCATCATTCGTATAGCCATTAGGGGTAGTTTCGCATTTTCTCCTAGTATGTTTCCCTACCCCTAATGCACTCACTTGCTGAGGTATAAAAAAGGGGAGTACAATGGAAAGACAGTGGAGGATGTCCCCTCACTTCCACAAAGGGTGCTTCCTCCAAACGACTGTGCCCCTGTGTCTCCACAAAGAAGTTAAAACCACTCAGTGTGCCCTCTAGTGCATAGAACACCTCCCCTCCACATTTGAGCCACACCTGGCCTGAACCTGCTCTCTAATGCTCCTGTGATGCTGGAGCTGCTAGCCAAATCTTGGTCATCTGGATCACAGTCAGAAATTTGTCCACTGCACCAAGGAGCCAGGCAAATCTCCGTATTTATAAAACTACCTAATATGTATAAGGCAAAGTCCATACTGTGCTTTTTCTTTTAAACATGTGAGTCAAGCAATTCTGTATTCAGTCTTCACAAGATCAGTTCAAAAGTGATGAGATGGCATCAGCAGGATGCACCAGAAAACCTTCAGCACCAGAGTATATATGGTTCAAAAAGAAAAATGTATGATTTCTTTCATAAACATGGCACACTTTCGACTGACCATAAAATGTTTTTGTTTTATTTTTGTTAGCAGTTTCTTGGCAGTTAGTGATGTTGTCCCTGCCACAGAACTTTTTACTTATTGTTAAATGGATTTTACAAATTATTATCTACTGTAGGACAATCAGTAGAATGCTTTAAACAGTAACAGGACTTCTGTATGTGATGTTTTTTTTTTCCTGCAGAGCAAGCAGAGATGTATATATGTATATATATATATATATATATATATATATATATATATATATATATATATATATATGTATATGCTTGTCAGGAGTATTTATGCAGTCTTCCTGCTTGAACTTCCTTTTGTGCTATAGCTGCATAGTTGTCATCCCCTTTTGCAATATGCTGTTGCAGAAATTAAGGCTGCAATCTGTAGTCCCTGTGGTACAAGGCTTGATTCACTCAGCCCTCATCTACTTACTGTGTGATCGTGAGCAAGTCACTTAACCGTATATTGTTCCTGGGTTGCCCCTGAAAAGGGGCTGTGTATGTCCAGTTGTCCTACCTGATTAACATATGGGTGTTAATTATTATCTTAGGCAGGGAGTTAGTTCTCTTGATCATCTCCAGGCTAGCCATACTGAAGATTCCAGCATCTTCTGTAGTCATAAGACAAATTTAACATTTGCAATTGCACTTTTCAAGTCTTCTCTTACATAAGGCTCATCATATAGGAAAAGTATTTTGTATTCCACACACGTTTTTTCTTGCTCTCTCAGCACTGTTAATTAATTTTGTAGTATGGACAAATATCTGCAAGTAATAGGATGCTCACTGCATTTCAGTCCCTTGCTGGCTGTCTCATAGTTTTCAGGTAATAGATTGCTTGTGGGCAGTGTTTAGGCACAGAATCAGTCTTGAGACAGAAGAAATGATGGTGAACCCACATCCAAACCTATGAAATATCCCATTTCTTAATTTCAAAGAACATCTCTGAATTTCTGAAAATCACAGCTAGTAACTTGTTTCATTGAGTAAAATTCCCATATCCTAACTCAAAACACTGACATAAAACTGTAGATAGTGATTATCCTCCCTAGTGCATCTTAGGAAGGATTCAATTGCTTTAAAAGCCTTTACAATTTAACTCTCTCACTAGAAGTGCATTAAATAGTTCTTTCCTTTATTTTTTTTCTTTTTCAAAGACTGAGATAAATTAATTGCTTTTGATTTTAGGTGAGCTCTATTTTGGCTGGCCCAGATTTTCTTCAGAACAGTGCCATTGCTGAAAAATATATCTAGGACAGGGTGATATATATATATATATATATATATATATATATATATATATATATATATATATACACACACACACACACCAGTTATCTGTATAATTTTTGTGTAGAATATTTTATGTGCTCTGTGTAATATAGTACAAATAATGTAGCTTTTTGATTGTACACTTTATTTGTCTTGCCTAGTGATTAGTCAGTCCAGCAAATCGCAGACATAAAGTCATAAGCCTGATGACTTTGTTTATTTCATTTGCTGTAATGAAATTAAATACACAATTTTACTACAACCTGGTGTACACAAAATGCTCAGTACCTACGATGTTTTAATTTAAAACATTCTTTTTTTATGTTTTTAATCTTCCTTTTGTAAAGGTCTCTTCCTAAAGCCTCTCAACTATTCCTGATTTTTCCGAATATCCCTGATTTTGCCACATGTTTTTGCCCAGTACCTCATAAATGTTTGATTTTCTGGTGCATCACTGAGGATTACAAACCTGTCTGTAATGCCAGACATTAAAATGTCATACTTCTTATTGTTCTACAAATGTATATTGATGCAACATCCGTTGTTCTGTGAAGTTCTAAATGAATAAGAGTAATATTTTAAAAATGTTCCTGATATGGGGCTCTCATTCTCCCATTGTTTTTGACTTTGTCCAGAATTCTTCAACAAAGAAGTTGAAAGGTATGCTGCTCATAAATTTATTGAAAGAAAACTTTCAAGAAAAGCTTATTTGGATATTGTTTCAAAAGGCTTCAAACAGAGAGGGTAATGTGCTACTCTGATGTAGGTACAGTAACACAGTTATGAAAGTTTGAAGAGAAGTGGATATGGATGCACACAAGTATGTAACAAATGTTTTACTATTTCCAGCTTTCAAATAATATGATCATATAGGGAAGCTTGCCATAACATATATTGGTCATATTTATTACTAGAAGAATACAGTCCACTGATACTAATCATATAGTATGCCATATATAAATGTTGAATTTATCTCATATTTGGATCAGAAGATCTATAGCGTCTATAGAAGGCACCCCATTGAACACCATGTGATGCCCCACCACTGACCCAGTAATCAAGGAGCTTCAATCCTAACCACTAGCAACAGTGGGGCACGTACACACTGGGAGGATGACAAATACACGCACAGTAAAGTGCAGTTTCCTTTAAGAGCACACAGAGACCACAGTCAGTCCAGGGCTGGTTTCTCCCCCTTTCTCCAGATCCCCAGTAAGACTTCTCCACTGGCACAGCTATAGAGTTGAGATCTCAGCTGAGCAGCCAGGCCAAGACCTCTAGCATCCTCTCTGTCCAACCAGTACTTTGTGTCCCTGCCCAAGCAGTTGACACACCCACACGCTTTGAGATTTGATTTATACACAAACACACACACACACACACACACACACACACACACACACACACACACACACACACACACCTGAGAAAGGCTGGCACAGGTTTACTAGCTATGCCCCCATTTGCCCAGACTATAAGGTAGTTATCACTGCCACCAGCCAACTCGTTATCAGCTACTTTAAGGCCCTTAACAAAGAGTGTCCAATCTTACTGTCTAATATTTCTGTTAATCCAAATGGTAGTTTGACCAAGAGCAAGGCTATTAGGAGTGGCCTGCACAGAATCAACAAATAGATATGAAAGTACTCTAAGAGCTTAAATATGTCTCACAAATATCAGCCACAAAGATAGGTTTAAATATATTTAATAATAAATAATAAAAGAACAAGACAATACTAAATATGTATTCACAGTGACTTCAGAGTTCAAAATCACAGGAAATATTTAAAACAACATTGCAGGATAGTCTCAAATAAATACAGAAAAAATCTAAACTAATCTTTACTGTATTCCTTACTGAATCTAAAAGAAATTACTGTACCCTAGTTAACTTACTTACAGCAAGGCAAGTGTAGATGTTGTGAGTGGATGTTTCCAGGTCAAAGACAAAATACAAAATGCCCAGTACTGTACAAACCCTTTTCACACACACTTCTGTACCAGCAGTTTGATATACAGACAACATATAGTTCTAATATGTTTAGGTTCATAGATTCATAGGTAGGTACTAGGCTGTTGGCCCTAGGGCCTATATACGCCTAGCCAAATGTTACCCTGGCTTTTGCCACCCAAGAAAATTATTTTCCTGTGCCCCTGTCAAGCAGAGCCACAGAAGTGATCCCCAGGGTGAATTTCCTATCTCCCATCCAATCATCAAGATTTTTCTTGAAGAGTGCTAATGAGGAGCTTTGTTTGATATAGATAGGTAGTTTGTTCCAGAGTATGGGAAGTCTCTGAGACAGGAATCTTTCCCTCCAGCATGTTCTGTTTATTGTGGTGACAAGGTTTAGGTCCCTAGAGCGTGTAGCTCAAAGGGATTGGGATTTCTTTACGTGGAGCATGTCCAACAGCTCTGGGTTTGACATAGCTTTGTATGTTAGGCAGAGATCGCCTCTGAGTAGGTGATATGCGACAGAGTAAAGCTGGAGTTTTTTGAGATGATCTGCGTAGGGCATCTGTTTGAGGCCAGTAATCCTCTTTGTGAGGTATTTCTGTGGCCTTTCCAGTTGTTGTAGATGTCTTGTGAGGTACATACCAAAAGGGGCGTTGTACTCTATAATGGGGCTAATGAGTGATGAGTAGAGGGGAACAATTACCTCTTTTTTCCTGGATGAGAAACCTTTTGTGATGAGGTGTGTCACATAGAAGGATTTCCTGACTACTGTGGCGATGTGATTATCAAAGGAGAGACTACTGTCCACCTGTGTCCCAAGGTCTCTTATCACACTTTCAGTGTTAAGTAGACTAACGCCTATGTGGTAGTTCATGGGTACAGAGTATTTACCAAAAGGGATGACAATGCACTTTTTGTATTGAACTTGAGGCCATGGCTTTGACACCAGTATATTGGGAGGGTGGCCTACTGGTTAGGGTGTTTGACTTACAAACAAGGTACAGGGTTTGAGTCTCACAAGGGATAATTGGCTAAGCTTAAAATGGCTCGCAAGGGCAGTTAGCTTAGTAATCTATGAACGTATGAACTAAGAACATGAAGGTATCTGTCTCAGTGAGGCCCTTTTGTAGGATGTCCACATCATTAGGAGATTTGATTATGGCTCCTAGTTTGCAGTCATCTGCGAACTTTGTTAGCCAAAGAACTTCTGTGTTAGCCTGTACTTCAGAGAAGTAGATACCAAACAGGAGAGGACCTAGGAATTATTCCTGTGGTACTCCACTTGTCACTGGTCTGAAGTTGGATTTAGAGTCTGCTACTTTCACAGTGTGGGTTCAGTCAGTCAGCCAGTTGGCAACCCATCTTGTGACATAGGGATTTATACCTAGTTTAGTGAGTGTGTCTATAATTCCAGAGTGGGGGATGGTGTCGAAAGCCTTGGCGAGATCTAAATAGGCTGTGTGTACCACCTTACCCTCATCTACAGCTTTGGTGACTGCTTCAAAGAAGTCTGTTAGGTTTAGGAGACATGATCTGCCTTTTACAAACCCGAACTGGGTAGGGTCCATAGTTTGGAGATTACCAATGTCATTGTTTATAAGTTCCATGATGATATGCTCCATAGCCTTGCAGACCAGGTTCATCAAGCTAATGGGGCGGTAGTTCCCAGGGTCCGTGGTGGCTCCCCCTTTGTGGAGTGGGATAACCATTGCTGTGCGCCATTCAGTGGGCACAAAGCCTGAGGTGAGGCTATGATTGAACATGGTACTTAGGTGGGGTGCCAGTTCGTTCTGTAGTTCATGTAAAATGCAGCCTGGGATGTTGTCAGGTCCCATGGATGCTGTGTTCTTGGCTTTGGAGAGTGTGTTTTTTACCTGTGCAGCCATGATTACTGGTACTTTGCATTCTTCCGGTATAGAGATGGGCCTTTTAGGGGATGAGAAAGGGGTAAAGTTAGCACTGAACCTATCTGCCAGGATGTTGGCAACATCAGTTGGTTCTGTATATTTAGTGCCATTGTGCTGTAACTCAGAGCAGATCTGAGTGTTGCCATTGAGATTCTTGACATAGCTATAGAATGCTTTGTGGTTGTCTTTAGAATCAGTGGCGATTTTGTTTTCGTAACTAGCTTTGGGGGATTTTATGAGGGATCTCAGCTTCTTACTGAGGCTGACCACGGAGTTCCTCTAATTATGGGATTTTACTCTTTTTTTGCAACAGTTTCTTTCTCCTGTTGTAGAGTTCATTTATTGCAGGGACCACCAGATTGGCTTCCTTTTTTGGAGGATAGCATCTTGGTTCTGTTAGGGATTGCACGATCCATGCACTCGTGTAAGTGCTTATAAAGTGCAATTGTATAGGATTCAGCAGTCGTATCTCTATTGTCCGTCAGCATGGATTGTCGTGAAATTTGCCACTTCTGTCTTAAGAAGCATGAAGTTGGCTTTGGAGACATTTTTTACGGTGGTTTCCCTAATGGGAGGTGAGGCTGGGATGTGGATGTCTAGGGTGATTTGCTTGTGGTCGGATCTGACCAACGAGGAGTTGATCTCTGGAGTGGAGCACCGGTTGCCCATGTTGGTAATGACCAGATCTAGGATATTGCTGCCCCTGGTGGGGGTGTGGATAAGTTGATCCAATGCACTGGAACTTATGAATTCCAGAAAACGTTGAGCATAAGAGTTGGTACATGAGTAGTTTTCCCAGTTAATGGTGGGGTAGTTGAAATTGCCCATTATTAGGGTATTAGGTTGTACCTTAATATTTTCCAGTGTATCAAGAAATGAGGAGTGGGAATCCTGGGGCATGGTGGGGGATCTGTAGCAAGCTACAATTTGCATTGCGGTCTTGCCCAGAGTTAGTTGCACTTGGATAGTCTCAGATTCATTATGCTGAGCAACTAGCCTGGAGGTGTGGATATCCTTAATGAATATGGACACACCTCCACCTTTAGTGCTTCGGTCCAGGTTAGGTGGCCAAAAGGTGTGGTATGAATTTTAGCCTGGTAATGCAAGGGTGCTCTCTGGAGCCTTGAACCAGGTCTCTGTTACTGCACAGATGTCAATGTTCTCCATTTTAAGGAGTGCCTCGAGTGAGTGCATTTTGAGGTTTAGACTTCTAGCATTGAGTAGCATTACCCTCAGATTTTGCTTGCTTGTACCTGCTACAGTGGTGAATTTATCATTTGAATCTTGCCTAAAAAAGGCACTATAGGGGTGGCAAGAGCATTAGCCAGTATCCGGAATCCCAAGGGCGACAGGTGCAGGCCATCTCTGGCAAAGCATCGTGGTTTGTCTGTCATGTCTTCCCAGGCAGACAGATACTGGATCCCCTTAGAATGACACCAGAAGCTTAGCCAATTGTTGAAGTCAATCATTTTGTCCTTGTACTGTGGTATCATTCTGGGTGATGGTAGGAGGCTACTCAGGGCTAGGGTCATACCTGCCTGGGCTACAAGATCAGAAAGCT
The DNA here is from genome assembly GCF_019279795.1 of Protopterus annectens. Lineage (NCBI taxonomy): Eukaryota > Metazoa > Chordata > Ceratodontiformes > Protopteridae > Protopterus > Protopterus annectens. The sequence goes on along the minus strand of NC_056741.1, from coordinate 1,373,586,277 downwards.
CCTCCATGTCTCTTTTCATGTAGTCCAGGGAGGTACGTCGCAGGTCATTCACACCAACATGGACAATGACAGAGTCATATTTGTACTTGCTGTGGAGTGACCTGAGTGCATGTGTTATGTGGTGGATCCTGGCACCTGACAGGCAGCTGACAGTGACTTTCTCCTTGTTTAGCCTGGTGAGTGGAACATCAGTGTGCCTGACTATAGAGTCACCTATGACTAGAGTGTTAGGTACGTTGTTATGCCTTATGGGCTGTGGTTGATTGGCACACTGAGTTTGTGGGCTATGTGTCATTTGGGTTGTGTTGGGGGGTGGTGGCTGCTTGCGTTTCTGCTTTGGAGTTTCCTGTTGCTTGGGTAGATTTTTTTTTGAGAGCCTCCACAAATGTAGGTGTGTGTTTTGTGTTTCTATGTGTGTGTTTTGGTGGTGTAGGTTTTGAGGGACTATGTGATGAGTGTGGTGTGGTGCAAGTGTTTACCTTCTCCTCTTGACTGTCTAGTCCAGTCTTGGGTGAAGAGAGCTTTGCTTCCAGTTTGGTTATATAAGTGCATCTCTCACAGGGTGTAGTGTTGGGTGGTAGGAAGAGAGGGTTGTCTGTGTACATGAGGCAATTGCTGCATTGCCCCAAGATGCCCAGATTCATCAGGTTGACAGGAGAAAACACCGGGAGCTGACCACCTAAACTGTTTTCCTCTAGACAAGTGAGGAAAGTTGAGTGCTGTAGTAATGTGTAGCTTATTTAGTGCTTACAATGAGTTCTGAACAAGTGCTGAGCTCAAAGAAACAGATATGAGTGCTGAAACTAGAAACCTGGCTAGTTCTAAGAAACAAAAGCTAGAAGGCTTCCGCCCAACTCAGAAAGGCTTGGGGGCTCAGAAGCTTAAAAACAGCCCTTGATACAGCAAATCTGTATCTGGACTAGACTACTTATAGGAAAGGCAGGAAACAAGCTTAGAATTTATTTATTTTGTTTTCTTTGTAAAGTGGAAAGGGGAAAGGAGGAGCAGAAGCTTACTGGGTTGGCCTTCTCAAATGTTCTCCCTGGAATAGGTAGAATGAGGTAATGACACTAGACTGGGAGGAGTGTCCCAGATCAAATTTACAGTAGGGGCGGGCAACTGCAAAGCCACCAAGTATGGGAAACAAAAATCAGAACAAACAAACCCAACCAGATGCTTAACAATTGTAGAAAATTCTACGTAAAACCTCACACACAGTGAGTAAAATAAAAGTGCTATAAATAACTCAGAAATAAGCAAAAAAACAGGATACTTAATGTTATATGTCTCAGATTCGTTAGCTCAGAGCCCTTCCTCCGACTTCCTCTAATTAGCTCAGTGTGAAATGGCTTGTAACACAAGCATATGAATCGTGTTGATATTCACAAATGACATATGATTATTTACAAAATTCCAGTTAGCTGTGCTGGCAGAGCCTCCTTTTGTCACGGACCATACCCACTTTCTTTAAGAAGAATGAATAGTCCAAACAGATGTTACACATTTATGCATAAACAGTTGAGTATCCATTTTCAACCATCTCATTGCTTGTGAGCATCCCCCTACCTGACTGAGTCATCGTCAGCGTAAGACAAAAAACAAAAGTTCAGTTTCCATCCTCAGTAGAGGTTGACATTCTGTGTCACAGGAATAATTTGCCAGAATCTACTCTGTTTTAATGTATCTTTATCTTGTATTCCAATGTGATTGGCAATACCCCTGAAGGTGACTACCACAGCTTATTTGGGTTTAACCTATGTGGACTACATGGGTCATCCAGCCACCAGATACTTCCTAGCAAATACCTTTACCAGGCCTGGTTATAAATTTGAGTCCCAGTATCCCTGTTCCAAGTAAGTTTCTGTGATTTTTTTTTTAACTGAACTATCACTAAAAGAATTGTGGATCACTGTTAATCTGGCCTCTTCTATCAGATGAATTTGCCAAAGGTTCCTTTCTAGGAGTAAAAGCTATGGACGCTAACTCTAAAGATCACACGGGCTCACAACTCTTTCTGTGATAAGGTTATAATTTTAGGATACCATTGTATCTGATGTTGTCAGTTTCCATTCATTCCTCAACATATGTGTTTGGATCTGCTCCTGGGATCTGACTCAGCCTCTGTTCTACAGCTCATGGAAAATGCAAATTCTTGAGCTCCTCCCTTACCCATAATGCAATAGTCCCCCCTCCAGATTTTGTTTGTCGCTGTCAGGAGCAGATGTGGTCGCTACAACTTTCGAGCATAGTTTGTTTCAGAATAATGATAAGTACCTTTTTCATTGTTTAATTAATTAATCTTCCCTTTACCTTGTCTTACCACTTAACAGTATTTCTTTATTGACTTCTTTGTCTCTCTGTAAAAAAGGATCCCATTTGTAAATCATTTAATCTGAGAGCTCTTGTGGATTAGAAAAACAAGTTGATACTTAAGGGCCTCTTGCCTTCAGCCTTTAGAGAATCACTTTTGGGATCTCTTCCTTCCAAGCTGAACAAGAAAGACACTAAGAAGAGACATTCATAACATGCTGGCTCAACTCACTTTTCCTCAAATCTGATCCTGGCACAAGAAAGAAGATTAAAAAGTCTTCAGATCTGTCATGCCACAAGTTGTTGGATCCTACAGCCAAAGACACCATGTCCATTTCTTCAGATCCAACTCCTTTGGAGCCAAAATCATTGCCTAGGACTCGGTATGCCTCATCATTGGATCCAGTTCCATCTTGACTTCCATTCCCCTTCCTGAAAGGAGTTGGTTTCCGTCTATTGCTTCTTCCCAGTTGTCCAGAAGTCTCACAGAATTGGACTTGGATAGAATGATGAGGAAGTTCCTGCCAACACAAATTCAGATGGGAGTTTTGCTAGCTCTGACCCCATCGGGATCGGAGGCCTTGACTCGTATGACTCCACTTATTGCTACTCCTCCTCTGATCTGTCCTTTGGTTTTTGGAGCCCCGAGATCTGAGTATCCTGATGCCTTCTAGTTTGGATCCAAAGATACCCTTATCTTTGGATCCAAAGTCATCTGTAAGCATACCATCTCCGAGCATGTCAGAGTTGGAAAGCTCTCAGACCCGAAACTTCATTGTCAGCTCTGAGGGGTTATGGCCGACTTCAAGGCAGTGTCTTCAGGTCAGAGGGAACCGTGGGTACAAAAGCTTGCCTTTTTTTTCTCTGATGGTTTCTTTCTTCCTGGAGTGGACAGCCTTTGAGGTGGTAGAGAGAGTGTTCTCATCTGGAAATTAGGTGGCTCCTCCCCCTTGGATCTCCCCTCTGGTTCTCAGATGTCTTTGTGTCGTGAGCCTCAGTATTCCACTCCACAGAGGCAGCCAGACCAAAGTCTCCAGATGACCTCACAGGGCATAGTTATCTCTTTCCATACTTCTCCTGAGCATACCACCAAAGATGTCCCTAGGAAGAAAACATGCAAGAGGAGGCACTTGGACTCCCCCCAGGAGTCAGTCATGGAAGATACAGATTTCGATGAAGGTGAAGGGTCCCCAAGATCTCCACCTGATGACACCGCCTTTGGAGACATTTTAGAAATCTTGAAACAGTGGGGTGGTTGGTCCTCCCACAACCATTCTCAAGAGGAATCAGTATTTCTGGAGGCTTTTGGTACTGGCCCATCTACCTCTTGAGTAACTCTGCCCACTGATGATCTCATTGATTTGATCTCTCAGCAGGCGAGGAAGGAACCAGATTCTGTAGATCCAATCCCCAAGAAACTAGATAGGATTCTGGCACCAACTAGCCGAAGGGAATTCTGGAGCAAAGGATGTTATGGACATGGTGGCAGCCACCAAAAAAGAACTCGTGGAACAGAGTTCTTCTGTTCATCCTCCTAACAGGGAGTCTAGGGCAATGGACAGATTCGGGCAGTGAGTGTATGCATCAGTGACCTTTGCACTCAGGTCCCTGAACTACTTGGCACACTTCACCAGATTACAGAGGGATTTGATCATGTTCTCAGAAACCCTTTCAGGGACTAGTACTGCTGAAATACAGTTAGCTACCCTTCAGTCAATCTGAAATTCATCTATGCAGCTTATTTCCCAAGCCACTGAAGGAGCCTCAAGAGAGGTGGGTTTAGGCATATCCATTAGGAGGCATGCCTGTATTCATCTGTGTGATTTTGCAGAGCTCTTCAAGTTATCCTTCATCAGTGCTCCTTTTGACAGAAGTTTGCTGTTTGACTGCAAGGTTAAGAACACACTCTCCATGTGTGAAAAAGATGGAAAGACCCTGTCTGCTGTTGGTGTACATTTTTTGACTCCTCAAAGAACCTTTTTCCAGAATCAGTGAGGTGGGCAAAAGATGTGGTTTAGGAAGTCCCAGGGTCATTTCCATGACACACGTGGAGAAAGTTCTCCTGTGAGGCAGCGGGGAGAGTTCCAATGGAAGACACCACCCACGTCGCAGAGGAGACCTGCAGAACCAGGGGTCAAGGCTGTATCAGCACTCCTGAATGGAGGCCCGATTGCCCACCTCTGCAGGCAGTCGGGTGTTGTTTATCCCTGCACCAGAGATCCTGGCTAGACTTAAAAGATACTTGGGTGCAGAGGATCTTTTCCAGAGGTTATATTTTTCCCTTTTCCTGTCCACTGCCTTTATAAAACAGAATTCCTGATGTTTCACCCAGTCAGAGGAATGCAGCGGCTTCAGAAATACAAAAGCTGTTAGAAAAAAGCATCATCTAAGAGGTCCCCCCAGACCAGTAAGCATCTGGAACTTACTCAAGATTCTTTATAGTGTCAAAGAAAACAGGCGACTGGAGACCAATCTTGGATCTCCACATTCTGAACAAGTCAGTTCAGCAGACCAAGTTCCAGATGGTGACAGTTCAGTCCATTTTGCCTTTCCTACATGAGGATGACTGGATGTGCTATGTAGATTTCCAGGATGCTTACTATTACATAAATGAACAGATGATCGAAGAGATACCTACTCTTCCTGCTGTGAGCCAGTCACTATCAGTTCAGAGCACTGCCCTTTGCTCTCACCACAGCCCCCGGGGTGTTTACCAAATGCATGGCAGTGGTAGCAGCCCATTTCAGACTGCAGGGATTCCAGGTGTTTCCATATCTAGCTGACTGGCTCCTTATCACCTCTACCAAGCATCTACTAATAACAACTTGAGACTCTGCACTCCAGACTTCCAATCTGGGCATCACAATCAGTCACAAGAAATCTTATCTTCAGCCTTCTCAATCTCTAGAATTCATAGCAGCCAGTTTCAGCACATCAGTGATAGCTTCTCTGCCCTTGCCGAGCATTCAAACCATAAGTTTTAAAGTCGGCAAAATAATTCAGTTCATCCATATCAGCCCTCCAAGTATTACAGTATCAAGGGTCCATGTCGGCGGTGATAGTTCTGCCCCCATTAGGAAGATACCAGATGAGAATTCTACAATGGACATTAGCAACCTAGTGGTCCATCCTGTATCAACGTTTGTCCACCAAGATCAGCATAACTCCAGCCTGCACACAGTACCTTTGGTGGTGGATTTAATCAGATCAAATATTACAAAGTCATTCATTCATTCTCCCTCAGCCCAAGGACATAGTGACCACGGATGCTTTCCAGATTGGGAGGTGTGGGGTATTTCTGGGGGAAGATTGATCAAGGCAGATGGTCCCCCGAACAGGCGAATTTGCATGTCAATGTGCTGGAGATGAGAGCAGTACTGCTAGCATTGCAGGCATTCCAAGGCTCTCTCCCTTCTGACCCTATTGCGATTCAAACAGACAATGTGTTGGTTGCATGGTACAACAAAAAACAGGGAGGGGCCAAGTCTTACCCTTGTGTCAAGAAACCCTGAGGGTGTGGCAATGGGCAATATCTTCAAATCAATTTCTGATAGCAACGCAATACCAGAGGAAATCCAAATTGATAGCAGAGAAGTTGAGCAGTTCCATTTTATTACCTCACGAGTGGTCTCAATACAAAAGTGGTAGAGTTGATTTTCCACCAATGGGGTCAGCTGTGTTGCAACCTTTTTGCATCCCCCCCTGAACAACAAGTGCAGCAGGTTCTTCACCAAAAGCCCTCTGCTGGGGGAGTCACTGAGAGATGCTGTCCTTCATGATTGTCCTCCTTGTCTCCTCTATGCTTATCCCCCAACTCCCTTATTCCCCAAAGTCATACAGAAAGCATCTCATTTGAAGAGCAAATTAATCCTCATTGCCATTTACAGATCTGGTTTCCTTTGGCCTCATCTAGTCTTCCAGCCTTGGATTCTGGATCCAATTCCAGATCTCCTGTCTCATCCGACAGACATTACTCAACTGGACATCTTGGGCCTCAAGTTAACTGCACGGTTTCTCCAATTCCATTGATAGACAGACAACCAGTGCTCTTATTCCCAGTATACCGCATTCTTTTGTCTTCCCACAAGGCTTCTACAAGGAAAATTTACAACAACAAATGGAAAGATTTGCCCATTGGGTGCAAAAACATGACACGGACACTTTTTCTGCACCAGTTCATAAGATCCTGGAATTTCTGACTTTCATTTTCAATTAGGGGGCTAGTCCTTCTACAGTTAAGGTTCATCTAGCTGCTATCTCCAGTTTCCATGCTGGAGTGGATAATCTGCTCTAGCTTTTTCATGTGTTTGTAAAGCTTTTATAAAAGAAGCCTTTTTACTGAAGCCCACCTTCAAGGACCCTACTCCACCCTAGGACCTTACCATAATGTTACAGGCCCTAACTCGGGCATCTTTTAAACTTGCAGTGAGATGTGAACTATGTCTGACTTGAAAACAGTTTTTCTCATAGCTATAACATCGGCTAGAAGAGTATCAGAGCTGCAAGCCTTATCTTCTGAACCTCCTTATTTAGTCTTTCACAGGGATAGTGAGTCTTTAAGAACCAACCTTTTCTTCCTTTGTAAACCATTAATCTCCCTGTATTCTTCCCAAATTTCTCAAACAAAGGAGAGTGCATGTTGCATTTATTGGATGTACATAGACAATTACATTTCTGTTTGCACAACAATTACATTTCTGTTTGCACATATCTGGTAAATTTAGGAAATCTGACCAGCTATTTATATCATTTTCAGATAGCAAATTGAGTCAACCAGTGTGAAAGTAACTTTATCAAGATGAGTGACTGATTGTATCACCTGTGTCTGTAGCAAGCTAGGTTTGGTTCTTCCAAAACCATTGAAAGCCCACTCAACTAGGTCCATGGCAACTTCATCAACCTTCCTGTCAAGAACTTCCATGGACGGTGTTTGTGCAGCTGCGACTTGAGCTAAATCGTATGATTTTATTACGCATTGCAAATTGGATCTGGTCAGTAGGGGAAGAGCAGCCTTCGGCTCTTTAGTTCTCAGGAATATCCTTCCTTAAAGCCCACCCAGGATTCAGGTAGCTGGGGACTCTGTCCCATAGGTTGAAAAATGAATGAAAACTCACATCAGATAAAGATGTTATGTACTTACCGTAAAATTCCTCCCCTCCCTCCAGTCCCCTACTATTTTTCTGTGATGACGTCTGGTAAACTGGGAGAGTGCTTTGGGAACCAAGGTCCTTTTTCCTTGAGCTCCAGAAAGTGATTTTCCTATTATTTTAAATGTAGTAATGTTTTACCATAGGAATCTGTAAACAAGATCTAGGAGGGAGGGGAACGACTGCATTATGGGTAGGGGAGGAGCTTGAGAGTTTGTGGTTTACATAAGCTGTAAAACAGCGACTTAGTTGGATCCAAGGATCGGGTCTGAACCCATAGGTTGAGAAAGAATGAAAATGGGCAACAAAGGATGGAATGCTATGGTGAGTACATAACTTCTTTTTATTTTCACTCTTTAATATCCTTCCATAACATTATAGTTAAAGAGTAGGACAACTACACAGCTGATGAGTCCAGCATTTCTATACCAACTTAAAAGATGTTCGCAAAAAGGTGACCAAGGTGTTGCCCAGTTCTTGCTGCTTCCAGTAATGAATTCTTTCCATCTGTTGTAGATCTAAGGTCAGATTTATGAATATGTTAAGTCTAGTCCAAGTAGACTTGTTCCATGCATAATGTTCCATATAGTGGTTTCCATTACAAAGATATGCTGTTTCTTGAGATCCCACTGCTCTAGGGCTCATCAGCGAAAGAGATATGCAGTGCGTGTTCAGGAATTAAGGTGGCAGGAGATGCAGACAAAACTTAGCTGTACACCACTGTCCTATAGAAAGTGTAATTGTCTCCTTATCTGCTGGGGTGTGGGGTTGAGGAGTATGCATGGTAGGATAGCATTACTGTTTGTGTACTAAAAGCTGCCTTAGCTACCCTTTTGCCTAAAATTTTGTGCTGAATGCAGGTCCAGGGGTCGCAGATGTGTACATGGCATTAATAGTGTATAAAACATCAACACACAACATTAATTTATTATAAAAATAAACTGCCTCAATAGCTGTTTTTATGAGTTATGTGGTTATGTAGTCCATTACTAAGCAGTGTTACGGTGTGCTGAGCATTGCTATATCTAAAATGTGAATTTTTTCATGCTCCACTTCATGGAACAGCCACCGTTTTTTCTATTCCATCTAGCAAAAGTCTAGCAACTTCTTATTCAGTCCATGTTTAATATTCAACAAACTTATTGCCTTACAGGTGTCTGTCAAAGATCAGAATTCCTCCCACTGCTTGTCTGTGAGTGTGAAGAACCAGTCAACTGGCAGAACCAGGACAGCCCTTCACACTCACAGACAATACCCTTTCAGTTTGTCTTGTACCACAATCAGAGAAAGACCTGTTGGTTTATTGATTCCGTCTAACTGGGTGACATCAGCTGCAGGGCTCAGATATGAATTTCCTTATGGGTTTTATTTCCTCCCTCTGCCTTTTCTATCAGTGCTTGAATAGTGTGTTCTACTACTTTGGCTGTATTTTTCTGATTAGAAATGTTGTATGTGTTTCTGTTTTTACTTAAACTAGCGCAGTAACGTCTGTTGATGAAAAGCTTCATTTGGAAGTTTTGACTTGCTATTGCATTATTTTTCTTTAGAGTTATGGTTATTTGAGGTGATTGAGTAGGATTACAGCATTTTAAAACATTTTTTTTTCATTTAAATTGTGATTTTGGCATCATTTTGTATGTTAAACATTTATGACTGGAATTTTTCATCAGTTAAAGATTTATTTCTTGTCTAATACTGTTTTAGGCTACATCTATTTATTTTTGACTGAAAGTAGCCCCCCCCCTCCCTTTTTATTTTTTACAAGTATTTTGTGCTTGGAACTGTGCTACTGAAAATACTGTAATTTTCTCATTGCAGTTTTCAGAATAGTATCTCACAGAAATAGCCTTTAGATTGCTATTTAGAGGAAGAATAGTGGATTTTTTTAATCTCCATACTGGGGTGACCATGCAGCCAGTGTTTGGTATTGAGCTGGTTAGTTTTTTGTCCCTTGAATTGATGGACTCAGACCCTGCCCCCCCCCATCTTCCCCATCTGCACCTAAAAAAAAACAAACAAACAAAAAACTATGTCTCAGCCTACAGCTTGTGACCCCACAGTAATTTTGGCAGGCTTTCGACCCCTCACCTTCTGTAACCTCCAGGTCTCAAGTTGGCAATGGTAGCCTGGGAGCAGGATTCTTAGTACTCTCTGACCCTTCAGGCATTATGGGATTAATGGAGAAAAGGTTTCACAGCAGAACATTGTGGTAGACAAATTAAGCAAACCATGGTCAGACCTACACGAGTCGAAGCTCAAAGCAGTGGTGTTGCAGGATCTAGTCCAGATGTGGGAAACACTTCAAATAGATCTATTTGCCTCCTTAGAAAAACAGGCAGCTGGAAAAATTCTGTTCCAGACATACTTGCAGCCATTCCTGGAAGCCAGATTCACTCTTGTTCCCTTGAATGGGCATGTTCCCGTATGTGCTTCCACTCCTTCCACTGTTTCACAAGGTACTTCTGAAAGTTCAAAGAGAAATGTTAAAGATCATTGAGGTGATGGCCCAAGCAATGTTGGTTCTCCCTGTTAATAGTATTGGACAAGAGCAATTACCACACACTTCCTCACATGCTGGATCTGGTCATATAGTCACAAGGGTGACTGGTGCACCCTGTCTTGGAGGAGCTTCAGTTGACAGCCTGGATGATTTAATCTTGAGACCATTTAGGTACATGTTTCCTGAGGAAATGCAGCAGGTGTTAAAGGAGGCCAGAAAACCTTCTATTACAAAATCTTATGTTTACAAATGGCTGAGGTTTTCTAAGTGGTGCCTAAATAAAAGCAGAGGATCCACTGAGTTTAGTATCCTTCTGGTACTGAAAAGTTGTGTGAGCTACTTCAGGATGGCTTATTATATGCATCCATATTTAGTGGCCATCTCTGCTTGTCTGCCAGTGGATCCTCTTCTTTCATCTTCTCTTTTAGTAAAACAGATCATGAAAGGAGTATTGTATATGAGATCCCCTCTCAAGCACATTCCTCCTTCCTGGGACCTAAATTATGTTCTTGAAAAATTGACATTACCACCTTTTGAACCAGCAGCTCATACTGATCTCAAGTTCTTAGGATGGGAAACTGTTTTGCTTATTGCTCTGACATCTGCAAGGTGAGCATCTGAACTGCAAGCTGTCATGGTGGGACATGATATTCCCCAGGGTTAGGGTTGGATTATGCACTAATCCTTCTTTCATGATTAAAGTGGTCATAGACGTTAATCACAATCAGTCTATTAACCCCCCTGTTTCCATAACCTAAAGGGAGAGGGAATACTTCATTCCTTGGATGTGTATAGGCAGCTCAGGTACTACCTTGACAGAACAAACCCTTTAGGAAGACTGAAATGTTTTATTATTTCTGGGACAAAGACAGGTCAAGCTGTCTCTAAGCAATTTGTTGCATGTTAGTTGTACTGCTTTTTGTTACACACACCATAGAAATGTGAATCCAGGCAAAGTAGAGGCGCATTCACCAGGGTGCATACCTCTTGCATGGCATATTGGAAAGAAGTGTACTCTAGAAGTATTCTAAAGGCAGGAATGTGGTCATCTATCTATACCTTTATGAAGCACTACAAACTGGATGTTTTTTCTAAATCCACAGCAGGCTTCATGAAGACCATTCTGTGGGGGCTCCTGGACTCATATGCTTCCTTCTCCCAGGTTGAATAAGCTTTGAGAATCTACCCATATGGCAGTAAGGCAGTGTGTTTGTTGAACATAGTACAGTTGTGTAAGTTCCACCTACCTGAAACAGTAGATGTTCATGGAACACACCTTACTGGTAGTACTCTCCACCCCCCCCCCCCATGATGGGTGTAAATAGTTGGTTGTGGGAGATGGTGTTGTGTTTTGGTTCAACAACCATTTTTTGTGTTTGTGTGTATTTTTTTTTTTTGGATTGGAACAGTAGGTGATCACAAAGCTTGTGTTTCCATCTGCAGTTCCTGTTGAACCCTAGAAAACTGAAAGGGTCCTGTTTGTGAGTGTGGGTTGTCCTGGTCCTGCCAGGTGATTGGTTCTTTACCCTCACAGACAGGCAGTGGGAGGAGTTCAGAACTTTGACAGACTGCCTGATGGAGGGTAGCTGGGCAGTACTACCCATATGCCAGTAAGGCAGTGTGTTGTAAGAACATCTACTGTTACAGGTAAGTGGAACTTAAGCAGCTGTAATTTCTTACTAAAATTTACACTTTATACCCAGATACACAACATGTACTATGTCCAACTTCAAAGACTATTTAGCATTTAGTTAGGATTCAAAGCTGATTTCTCAGTTTATTCCTTCCTGTCTGTGATCCTTATCCTTAATTGAAGCACTTTGGTATAGTGTTTATAACACTTAACTAGAAACAAAAGGATGAAATATCAGATTCAGCTCATTTTAGTTCTTCATGTTTTAGCCTGCCGTGCTGCTAAATATTTAAAAGTAGGATTTCTGTGCAAATAAGATTGTGCTGTGGCTGGGTTGTAGTGGGTTTATGCATAAAGACCTAAATGCAGGGGTCAAACTTTAACTTGGACTAAGCTTGGTGTGTGGTCAGTGTTGTGCTAGCTGTGAAAATTAAATGAGAACTCTCCCAGTTAGCCACAGAATAAATAAACTAATACAAATCTAAATGCCAACCCAGACAAATGGGTCCATTCTTTTCACAGTGTGAGAAACAGAACTGTAAAGCTGTAGTATTTTTTGCAAATCTGGACTTTATTCAATGTCTGTCCCTGTATTAGTATTTCTGGCTACCATTAACTGCATTTCCAGAATCAAAAACTCTTTCCTGGTTGGAATAATTCTAGTAGTGGATTACCAGTGACATGTCTGAGAGTAGTGATGATATTGCTACCACTTCCTCAAAATAAATAAAAACATTCACTCATTCATTAAAAAAATGGGTGAGGTCAAGCAGAAGCAGTAATTACTGAGAAGGTGCTCAGCCCATGGATGTCATGTTAGTACTAGCAAGCAGTATATGTGGAGTGACATAGTCTGAAAAGGAAGAACACAGGTGAATGGCAATGTCTGTTAGGTTGAGGTGTCATTTGGGCTTATGTCTGCCTTTGAGCAGAGTGACTAGTAAATAACTGTATCATTGTAGAAGAAGTGGATATCTAACTGAGATCAAGGCAGCTGTAGTTCAGGACAGTATGTTCTCTCTCTAGTGCAGGTACATTCCTTCCATGGTGCTTTATCTCCAGGATCATGTGGGGGAAGATCCCCAGTATAAGGTTGTACTACTTGACAGACCTATACTTGACACTGCCAGCTAAGCAGACTCCAGTAAATGTCCATGTACCATTAAGAATGGCTGTTCACTTTCTGCCTCCCCCCAAAAATGTTGAGGATTTTGAGGCATGATGCTGAGTTGGGGGTAGAGCATAATGAGCACCAACAAGTCCAAGCCATTGTGACTGGCCATTTGTTGAAGATTATCTCAGGAGGCAAATCAAAGGGTCAGGGCTGAAACCCAAGGGACTGCAGTTGTATTAACTGCAGTGCACACTACACTGCAATGAGTTTGTTTTAGTTTCACTGGTGCGGGGTGGCAGGATGTGCCTTTTCAGAGACCTGATACATATCAAGAGCATGCTGTTGTAATGCAATCCAAGAAAAGCACACATATCACCTTTGGGATGGTGGAGGTCAGGAACTTTCAACTGGCTTGCTGACATCAAGCAAGTGAACTCACAAACTTGCAGTTGGCTTGTAGACATCAAACAAGTGAATTCATAGAAGTTATTATATGTAATGACACATCTGAATTATCAGCTCTTGCACATTTGTCCTTCTCTCCACAGTTTTTCCTCCAGTGTAAAGTGTGGAAGATGGTGGGGAAGCTTTTGAGGCATTAGTGTACGTAACATGTAGTAAATTAGACAAAAGATATCATGGTAATTCAAAGACAAAATACCAATTGGGGAAAAAAAAAAGAAAAACAAAGCAGAAAACACAATTCCCAAAATGTGCATTGCTATCACAGCCTTTTTCTGGATAATATTTTTTTTGTTTATTCATATATTTGATAACGATAAGAAGACAAAAGGTCATATTCAGACATAAAATTTAGATTAGATGGGCCACAGTTAGCAAAAAAACACGTGTCCTAAACAGTAATAATGGATGAGAACCTGGTGCTAATGTGGCAGCAAGTTTGAAATAACCACAGACATGAAGCTGCTGTTAAGATATGTTTTACACTGACTGCCTTGGAAATGGTGCAGCATTAGTGTTATTAAAATGTCAGCAGCTGATATCTTTTGGCACAGTAAAACTCATAATGTACTGGCATCGTTTGAAAAATTACTGCTGTATAACTTAAATCAGGCAAAAAGCTAGGTAATAAAATACTATATTAGCAGTCAGAAAGCTGTCAAAAATAAAGATGATGTTAAAATAGCTGTGTCTGTGCTCTGACAGGCTTTTAAATCACTGAAAATCATAGTATTACTTGATGGGTTTGTGTTAAAGTTCAAGTGCATTTCTAGTCATCTCTCATTTAAATCTACATTAGAATGCTTCCATGAGGTCTTGTTATATGAATTTCTAATGTCTCAGAATAATGTAGTTATGTGTAAAGGGGAGGGCAAATGTGGAAAAAAAGACAAAATTATCAAATTTCTAGTTACTCAACAGTTAAAGTGCTGAGTAAGCAAGCATCTTTCACCGTAGGTTTGAAGTCTTTTAAAATGTATCATGCCTCTACCAAACTCAGTGTAACAGAACTCTCTTTTTTTAAGTTTTTGTATGTTGTATTTTTTCTGAGGCATAGCCAACAGTAGCTTCAACAAAAGAAAGCTTGCAATACTGCCTGTCCCCTGCATTAGTTCTCCATACTTTCCATAGGTGTCCTCTAAATGCCATTGATGAAAAATAGCAAATGTCATTCTTTCATTATTACTCTTTTCGGAGTATAATGTTTTTTTTTTATTTTCTGAATATTGATCCCTGGCAGTGTTATCAGTGCAGAGTAGTTATATCACATGACCATGGTGTATCACACAGCTTATAGGCGTCCAGAGCTGGATTTGGGAGTGGGTATGTGTTTTTTTTTTTTTTTGGTTGACTAGCCTTAGCTTAAGTTGGATTTCTGTAACATGTTTGTTTATTTGTAGACTTGACATGTGTTTTGTCACCAGAAGTATGGCTGTTGCCTTTTTAGCTGGAATACACTGCATGTTATCAAAACATTTTTTTTTTGTTTTTGGTTTTAGTTTAAGTAAAGCAATTCAGTTTTCAGTGAAAGCATACACAATAAGCCCTTTCCAGCAAACAGGATCAAGTCTACAGCCTAGAGTAAAGTGATGGCAACCCCCTTCTACGTGCATGAATTTAATCACTTGTAACTCCTTAACTAATATAACCTACTCCGAAGTTGTACAACTTTAGGTAACTTAAAATCACTGTAGATTTTGAAGAATACTGTTTAACTTTTGCCACTCAAGCTAGCTGACAATTGCAGATATTAGGTTCTAGTTTTAATAAGGAGCCACTTTCTGCTCTTCTGCTCTCAGCTTTAAGTTACTTCACCCTGTCTTTCCTTTATAAACCATGGTATTACCCTTCCTGGACCAGGCAAAGCGTCTCATTCACTTGTGCTGTTTATCTTTATTTCTTTCGTTGTAGAGCTAGAGAACTCTGACATTGTATATAGTAAGTTTAACTACAGAGCCGATCATATGGCATGTGTTTTTCAGCTGAAACATGTAACTTTTGGTTTTCCTATATATCCTCAAACTTGTCATTAGGATATGACACAGACTCATATGTTTCATTAACCTAGTCTTCAGCTGAATCCAGTAACCGAGCATTAAACCTCTCATATGTAATCATGTTTAATACAGCTATATATTTGTTAAATCTAGTTATCACCTTTTTCGTTGTAGCCAAAAGGTGTGGGTGTGTGTGGGTGTGTGCATGTATAAGCTTGTGTGTGTTCATATAGTGTTTAGTTACTGGAGACACCTTTCTGCATCTCATGTGATACATTTTATACTTCTTTGTTCTTTTGCTATTGTTTTTGGATGTATTATTTTTAAAATAAACTGAAGGCATATCTTCTAGCCTTAGTTCAGTTCTTTGGCGACAGTCTTCAGGAACAAATGAAATGATGTGTTTAACATAATAAAAGAAATTTTTCTCATTCCTTATATTTAAAAAACATTTTATTTTCCTTGCCAGTTTTATATTTCCATTGTACCTTAGCATTTTGTGCTGTCATAATTAAATATGTTGTTGTTATAACTGAAAAACTGAACCTCATGCTGCATATTAGACATAACAGTTAAACAGGAATCATGTTGGGGGGGGGGCATAGCTTCAGCAAACAAGCATTGCTATAAATTGAAAAACACAGCCAAAGCCATTCTTTGCTTAAAAGAGCATATTTTATTTTAAGTCTCCACTAGGTTCTGAATGCTTGTACTGACATTAGGAGTGAAAACTGTCAAATAATAAACCCTTAGAACTCTATATTATGAACCACTAATGAGAAACTGCAAATTTTGTAAACCTGCCTGTTAAGTCAGAGAGCATTTAATATTTATTTTACTTTCCGGATCACCTCACCAGTTAGCTGCTCAGGCCTCCTTAACTGACCAGTTTTATCACCTCATTGAAAGTCACGGGGAAACTGTTAGTAGAGTCAGAAGATTTAGCTTCAGCAGCTACATTTGACCTCTTTAAATAACGAAAATGAAAAACATGAAAACAAACTTGCTTTTGATTATTTAGCTAATAAGAGAAGGATCTGAAACCATAAAAAACAAACTGTATAACTAAAACACTACAGTGTATCAAATACATTATCAAACAACCTCATAAAGTGAATTATTTTCACTTCAGTCTTCCAACTTCAAGCTTGGGTTTTATACTTAAATGTTAATGTAAACTAGGTAGAACACAGACCATTAATTTCAGGTGCCAGAATACTTATTTCCTATATAGCTGAAGGTCAAGATCACCACCTGTCCTACTTGTTCTGTCTTTCGATTGAAAAAATGAAAATATTCAAAAGAATTGTGACGCATACATATGTCCCTGTACAATGAAATATAACATTCCCTCTTAATGCCATAAACATGTACTAAATTTTCTGTTGCATCTTTCTGCTAATTCTTTCACATGCATTATATATTACTATTACAAGTGCATTGATGTGCGTCACATTACATCTTGCTTGTCCATCTTTAAGGGCTGTTAGAAACATACTTGCAAGTTTACAAATGCCACAAGTCAGTGTGCTCCTGGCCTTGTTAAAAGCTGCAGTGTCTTCTGCTACATCTCTTCTCTTTTCTGTAATGCTGTTGAAATTCTTGCCTATCTTACTAAAAATATATTTTTAACATTTTTATTAAATCATAATTGCAACAGTCACATAGCTACAAACAGATTCATAGAAAAGAAAAAAAGTAGTAATATTTCTCATTGTTTTCATGTAGTATACATTTTTACCAATTATTATTCACTCCAACATTAAATAAATTGCTCAGTTCCTGACAGTCCCTTAAACCTCACTTCTCTCCTTGAGCATTATTCTGCATGTATTGTTCCTTCATATCCCATTTATTTTTATATAATTTGCTCATTTCCTTTATTAAAGAGCCCATCTCCAGTTCTTTTATCTACTTTACAGTATTCCATACTTCAGTCACAGTCAGCTTAAATTTTGATTTCCATTTTCTAGTACTTATATTTTGGCAGCCAGTTTAGATCCTGTGTTCTAGCTCAAAAGAATAATTTCCTTACTTACAACTATCTGGTCCCCCAACATTTCTGACAGAGTACTCTGAAGTGATTTCAAACACTCCTGACAGTGTGGGATCAGACTGTAAAATTTTTTTAATTCTTTATGATTTTTCTAATTGACGTGGCAGGTTCCTATCAACTGACCGAAGACGCAGGTTAGCGAATGCGACTTGGTCGAGCTGTAAACGCCAAAACGGCAAAATATCGAAGTGGCATGTAAGCGAATTCTTTCCCTGGGAAAGAATTCGCTTGGGCACTTCGGTAGTTTGCCATTTTCGGCACGGTAGTGCACTCTCAGAGTTGATATATTTAAGTAGGGGGGGTGTGGGGGGGCAAAGCCCCCCACTTAATATCATGTATTAAAGTGTTTTCTTTTCTTTTCTTTTTTTTTTTTTTTTTTGTTGGAACAGCGATTTTTTTCCCTTGGAAAAAAAATCACTGTTCTGACAGTTTGGTTATGTAAGCTTTCGCTTACATGGGGTTGATTAATCACTGTTCGCTAACCTAAGCGTTCGATGATCTAATATAAAACCGACGTGGCTATAGTCTAAACCCATCCTAATTACCATATTTGAGCCACTAGGTTGATTTTGGTTTAAATTAGTAATACTAGTTTCCCTTGTAAGAGGAGTGTATCTGCCAGTCCTCCCTCTGGTGACATCCTGTGGTCCTCTGGAATTTATGTAACAAAACCATTGTTATATCTTTCCCTATGCAACGCGTTGCTGTTAGGAGAAATTCACTGTCATCACTAGTTCATATAGAAGTCCTAATCGTGTGACTTTCGCAACATTTGATTTTCAGTATTTTAGGGTGTAGACTACATAATATAAGTAACTATTACTCTGTCATTCCTTTTATATTACACTTGTGTCAATAACCTGTCATCACTTAAATCTTTGTACATTTCCAAACTTAAGAAAATGTTCTTTACCTAATGCTATAGTTGCTGTAAACCTTAAAGTATTTGTAGTTTTCAAGAAGCACAAAATTCAGCAAACAATATCCAAAACAGAAGCAGGCTCGACACCCAATATATCACAGCAACAAATTTATTTTGTTTTAGCGCTTTCGTTGGCCTTAAGCCTCAGACTTCATCAGAAACACATTTAATGGGCTTTGTCGAAGCTTAAATACACTTCACCTTGTCACATGATAGCCACTCCCCTTAATAAATACATTTAAATGCAATACTAATGATGTTGTATTTTGTTATTAAAAAAAAACCTACTGACAAAACATTTTATTACATTAATATTAAAGTGGTGTTACATAGTACCCAAAATTAAAACCTGTCCCAGTAAATGACGTGAATAAATGGATACATTATTTATAAATAAGCATGTAAATATAAATAGTAACATCAACCACTTGTAAAACCTTGAAAAATGTACAAAATTAGATGAAAAACTACTACACTTAGGAATGACAATGAATAGATACATAAATACATAAATACATAATATATCTAAATACCCTTAAGGACAGCAATCTAAGTTACAAATAACGAAATTCCATTCTTGTTGAAATGTAAAGTTATTAATATTGCTGGTTAATTGGGGGAGTAAAAATAAATAATGATTGAATGGTCACAAATGAAACTCCGATTTTAGTTTAAGGTAACTAGAAATAGACAAGGTCTCATTGAGACCTGGGTTGGTTGTGGCATTGACCCGAAGTTGCCATACCAACTCCCTGTATTCCAACCACATGTCTCTTGGCCCTCCCCTCATGTCTTTATCAACAATCTGTTCCAAGCCTGAAAATCTAAAAAAAAGTATCCTCTACATTCGAACACATGCCTAGCCAAGGCATTGGTCAAATTGACTTTTCGTATATCATACATATGTTGATATATCCGCTTATAAAGAGCATCTTTTGTTTTACTATTGTAGAACCTAGCACATTGTTGGCAAATAGCTATGTACACCATAACTAGAATAGGAAGCCAGCCAGACAGTCAACCTCAATGAAAACACCAAATAAGTGCTCCAAATCTGGACACAGTGGTACTAGTAAGCTGACAGAATAAAATTTATTTAAGCTCAACAACACAAGTAAGCTTTTCGTCAGTGTTCCACACCAACTTCATCAGAAAAACAACAAACCAATTCTACATACACATCATTAAATAGCTAATTAAAACACCTGACTACTTAGCAATTAAGCCAATACATTCCAAAACAAGCTCACAGCACTTCATTAGAGACTCAACTTATTAAACTACCCAGTTGTTTTTCTGATGAAGTTGGTGTGGAACACTGACGAAAAGCTTA
>NC_056741.1:1373141803-1373261803 GCF_019279795.1 Protopterus annectens | reverse complement strand
GGAAGAAAAGAATGCCAGACTGAGCAGTACTTTTAAGTTTAGCATCCATTTCTCAGACTCGCATTGAAGGTGTTGTAGTATGAGCTTAAATGGGTTTCAATTCCTTCTATTCTTCTACAGACAATGTTTCTGGGCACATTATTTAATAAGTCTGCATCAATTTTGTTCTATTAAAAGAATATGTACCCACAGATCTGTCATAAGATAGATTATTTTTAAAACCACAGATGGATTTAACATATTGTTCTTTTGCTTGCAAAGTATTTTCCACCTCAGTAAACTAGTTTAGAATTTAGCTAGAGGCAGGTTTAGGAGAAGAGGCAGTCATTTCATATTTCTTTCTTGCTATGATGTACTGTATCCTGCACTCTGTTTTACCACTCATTACCTCCCCCTTCTCCCCACTTGTGGGGATTATACAGACTGCATCCAGTTCTTGGCTTAGCACTGCCACCAAAACTGTGATCCTGACCCTTAGAAGCACTTAACATCAGTCACATTGTCTGCAAAACACAAATAGTGGGTATGCGCATTTCTGCAAGTTACTGTTACAGACTAGCCTGCAGCATAGACTGTTAGTCAAGCAAAACTATCTCATCTATCAGTATAACTGCTATTATCAATGTTATTATTATTTAATACCAGGGAAACATCACTTTCTCCACTTTCACAAACGTAATGACTCTGATAAGAAATTGGCTTGATAATAGGATTAGGCACGGAAATCAGCAGGCATTCTCTTCCCTATTCATCTGCAAATGTTTTTTAGTTCATTCTGTCATTTTTATGGTGGAATTAGGTGGCAGTGAGCTGTTCCAGGGCAGCTGCAGAAAGATTAGCATAGATTCTCCCTGGAATATTGAGATCTTTGATAACGTCTCTGATGGAGGCTGCCTTAGAAGTAGGAGTGGCATATGATGTCAGATTCAGAACACTGACAAACCGAATTGTAATTGTTGAGCTACAGTTGTAGTTCTGTAATTGTATGTGCCATGTTTGTGACCGGGACTACTTCACTGGGCAGTATTGTATCTCAGTAGACCTGTGATTTTGGTCCTTTTTATTATGCTATTTGTTTTAACTGGCAAGAGTAAACTAGGCTTGGATCTCCAGGCATATACCAGGAGAAAACATTATTAAAATACAGACAATACTTTGGAGGTTAAATGACTGATACAAAATAATTGGTTTATAACATGTGCCTCACAAAGAGGTCATCCTACTAGGCGTGAAATCAGTGACTTGTATGAGGAACATGCTGGTGGTATGGGGGCAAACCTCAAGAGGAGGTCACTTAGGTATCAGGCCACTGTGGTGCATTGGGCAGGGAGTTGTTTCCAAAGTAACTGAGAGCACTGGAAAGGTCATATCTGCACTACTGTATCCAGTTTTAGGAATTACACTGAGGAGGGGAGACAAGGTGATATGAAGGGGTCTATATAATATGATCTACATTTGAAAATGTTGAGTCACCTTTACTTAACACGAAAATGTCGAACTCTTAAGTTTGTCGAATGGCCAAATCACTGATTTCTTTCCAAGGGAAAGAAATCAGAAGGCCAACAAACAACACCACATAAAAACAAGCTTATTTAAGTAGGGGGTTTCACCCCCCATACACTCTCACCTAACTAAATATTCTAACTCCAAGACTGCACTACAGTCGGGGAAAGGGCAGGTGTGACAGAATGGCGAACCGATTTCTTTCCAAGGTGATTTGGCCGTTCAACAAACTTAGAGTTCGACATTTTTGTGTCGAGTAAAGGTGTCACGACATTTTCAAATGTCAATCTTCTAATATAGACCCTGTAAGAAGTGTATAATAACAAATGATTAAAACATGAGAGGAGGTGCTGAAGCAGGAAACAAAGACTTAAACAGCTTGGCAGGTGCACTTTGTAACAGAAAAGAGAAGATGTCATTTTGGCATACCACACAGGTGGGTAATGTTGCAGCTGAGCCTGGGGGGGATGGGTAACAGATGGAATGGAGATAATTCATGACTGACTTCAGGGAATAATATTTCACAGAGGAGGTAGTGAGACCCTGAGGCATGCTGCCAGAGGCAGAGAGTGGTATAGTAGAGATCACTGAGGTGAATTTCATTGCTGCTTAGGGCATATAGAAGAATGGATAGGATAAGGATAATGAAGGATCATCAGCATAACTCGCACAGAGTCTTGGTCCATTAGTAGATTAGTGGATTATTATATTATGCCATTAAAGGAGAAGTTTTTATTTGCCTTGCTGTACTGCAAGGAGATGTTAGCTTGTACTGTCCCATTAGGTATTTTTTTGCCTTACTATTCTGATGGTCTGCCAGCTGTCCTTATGACATGCTTTGTAGGAAGCAGAGTAAACTGAGAACATGTTTAAAAAATATAATAGAATTAGAGGATTGAGCATGTAGAGAAGACCTGAGATTTTCTGCTGTACCAGAGATGCTGGAAGGAACAGACTGTATTAATTTTATGAAACCACAAATAAGCAACTGGAATGGTATTCCACAGCAGAAAGTGTTAATTGAAAGAGAACATCGTGTGTATGCTCCAAACCTGGCCATTAGAAAGCAATCTAGACCTTTAATAGTAAAGATGCAATCATACAAGCAGAAGGAGTTGATACTGACAAAACTGTGGCAAAAGGACAAAGTACTGAAAGAGGGAGACAGTAGAGTGTTTGTGGAAAATTATTACTCACTGCACACTAGGTAAAAGAAGAGTAAATTTATTCCAGCAATCAGGGAATGTCGAGAAACAGGCTTGAGATTCAAACTGCTATTTCCATCTATCTACAGAATATTCTTTCCTGAAAGGACAACATAATTTTTTGATGCAGAGGATGTTAAGGAGGAAATACAAAAAATTGTCCAACAAAAAGTGAGCTGTGAAACAGAAGGAGATTCTGCTTCTTGTTCTTCTGGTAATAAAGACCACAGAGAGACTGTGGCAGTGAAACCTTTTCCAGTGTTTTCATGGAAAATGCTTGAGAGACAGAAAAAAGCACAAGAGTTGACTAGAAGAACCAAGAGTATGTTGGAAAAGAAGTAGTGACTGGATTTGGAAGATGAAGATAAACAGGAATAAAACCAGCAACCAGGAAACTGACAAATAAATCTGGGATTACAAAGCATTAATTATATTTGTGAAACATGACAGAACAAGAAAATCTGAAAACACTGGACTTTTTTGACTTTGTTAAACTTGTAGGAGACTGTAAAATATATGCCCTACTTCATTTCATTAATGTTTGGAGGAAAACGTAGGAGAGGGGTAGAGGAAGA
Source organism: Protopterus annectens (assembly GCF_019279795.1). NCBI lineage: Eukaryota > Metazoa > Chordata > Ceratodontiformes > Protopteridae > Protopterus > Protopterus annectens. Next base: position 1,373,258,520 of record NC_056741.1, on the reverse strand, counting down.
AAAGTGTTAACTGCAAGTAAAACAAAATATGTGAAGTTGTTCTATCTCGCCGTTCATTCTTACTGATGGGTTCGGAGCCTTTCCTCGGCTCAGACTTGGCCAACTGCAAAAGCTTGAGGTCTTCAACCAGCTCGAGGCCAACTCCCTATCCCATGATGCACCATGATCTTCCCTCAGATCTTGCTTGCCGCTGCAAATTGATTGGATGTTCACCAGCTCTGGCCAGTGAATAAGTTTATTTTTCTTATAAATAACTGTTTTAAATAGCTTAGTGATTTAGATAGATAGTTTAGAGTGTTAAGTATATAGTTTAATTACATAGTTATCAGTGGCCATCTTTTTAGGCCTTTTTTTCTCCCTCTCTCTAGCTCAGTTTGTTAAGTCTATAGTTAAATTACTGAGATATTAGTGGCCATGTTTTTAGGCCTTTATTCTCTTTATTTTTAGAATCATATTGAGTGTGTGTTTATATTAAATCAGAGCCCTTCTTTTTCACAGAGCACATAGTTTAACTTAGTGTGAACCTATACTAATATTAATAATTAGATATTAGCGGCCATGTTTTTAGGCCTTTTTTTCTCTATATCTATACCATTACCCTTTTTTTTACAGGGCAGATAGTTTCTCTTCTAAAAATTTAGATTAATAGCTAAAGTCTCTTAGTGTCTTTTTTTACAAGGCTTTAATAGTTGGTTTAGTGTGGATATTAGTGTTACAGCCCTCTTATTTAAAGGGCATATTTGCTGTGAATTAGTACTGTTAGTATTTGCTTTTTGTACTTCTGAATATTTGTCCTTGATACTATGGCTCATCAGGAGAAGGAAAAAGCCAAGTCTGGCTTCAAAATATGCCCAAGATGTGGGCAAAAGATGTCTATCACCGATGAACATACTGAATGTGTCTACTGTTTGGGTGAGGTACACCTGCAGAAAAGCTGCACTATATGCCACTCTTTTAGCTCCAGAGTGTTGCATGAGAGGAAAAGAAAAATCACGGATAAGGGTCTGTTAAAATCCTCTTTCCAAGAGTCACTGGATAAGTCTGACAAGCACTCCAAAAAGCCTTCAGAACCAACGAAGAGTCCATCTACTCCAAAATCAGCCTCTAGTAAAGCTTTGACATCAGTTCCACAGCCTTCGGAACCGACTGTCATTATGGTTAGGAACTGGTCCCCGACCTTGGAGTAGGTATCTCCTACATTAAAGTCTCCCATTTTACAATCAGTGGCTTCGTCACATTCTTCACGGGCCTCAAGTAGACTGTCTGATTTGGATGTGGACCACGTGGTGAAGAAGCTTCTACAGATATTGGCGCTGGCAAAAATTTTATTGCACCGACCCCGGGGGTTTCAAAGCCGAATTTGGTTCCCCCAACATCGTCTGTTCCTCCTCCGATCTGCATGGAAGTTTCGGAGCTGGAGAGCGCGGAACTAAAGATCATGGAACCCTCAGGACCGACACCTACATTAGGCTTTTCGGCCTCGACTGCCCTGATGTCTTTGGCGCCGACCGAAGGATCTCAGAGCCAACACTCACTGGTCGGGTCTGGGGAGTAGGATCGACTTGTCAGTGCAACTTTACCTCTCGGGGCTTCGGCTCAAGTGAGCTCAGCCCCAACCAATGGCTCAGAGCCCTCCGTACCGACACAGACAGTTTCCATTGAATCTTTGGATCTGAGGGATTCCTCTCATCGGGGGCCAAGGGGCCTTCGAGGCTATGAGGAGGGCCTTGTCTGCCCTCATGACCACTCCATCAGTTCCGGCAGTTCCCTCCCTGAAAGCACCGGTGTCTGCCTCTTCATCACACGCTCCATTAAAGTGTAGAGAACCTGAGCCTCAGGAAGCCCCATTGGGTTAGCCATGTTCTTCGGAGACCTCTCCAGAAGCTGCTACTGAATAGGTGCCTAGGAAGAGACTTTGCAAGAGGAAGCATCTGAACTCCCCATAGGAGTCCGTCACTTCGGATACTGACTTGGATGAGTCAGAAGGGTCCCCACGGTCCCCCTCAGAAGATATCTCATTTGCAGATATTTTAGAAATTCTTAAACAGATGGGTGGCTGGAAATCCCTTAACCCTTCTGATGATGAGTCAGTCCTCCTGAAGGCTTTTGGGTCTCAGTCCTCCACCTCTTGGGTGTCTCCACCCTTTGATGAGTTGCTTGAATTACTCACTCGAAGGGCATGGGAGTCCCCAGACACCACAGAACCTGTACCTAGGAGGCCTAATAAATTTATAACTAGCCTTCAAGATAGAGCTTATCTTACTAAAGGATTACCTGCTGATGCTGTGGTGATGGTAGCAGCCACCAAGAAGGAATTATCAGAGACTTCTTCATCTGTTCATCCTCCTAATAGAGAATCCAGGATCATGGACAGATGCAGGAAGGTATGTTTAGTTCAGCGGCCTTTGTCCTTTGATTGCTGAACTACCACACATTTCACTAGATTACAAAGGGATCTCCTGAAGGAGCTAGGAGACACCCTGCAGGGTTCAGTAGCTGTGGAGGTTTCGGGCAAGATAACTTCCCAGCTCTCCACTCTTAATTTGATTGTGAACTCGTCCATGTGTCTGTTATCATGATGGTACGAGTAGAGCAGCGGGTACAGGAGTCGCTCTCAGGAGACATTCCTGGATGCACTTATGTTCTTTTGCAGAACCCTTTAAGTCTTCCTTCATTAACACCCCCTTTGATGGTTTGTCCCTTTTCCGACCAAAGGTAAAGGAAACACTTACCAGAAGTGAAAAAGACGGAAAGACCTTGTCTGCCATCGGAGTATGTTTTTCTACCCCGAATAGACCTTACTCCAAAGGGAGGGGAGGTGGAAAGATATGGTTCCATAAATCTGAAGGATCTTTCCAGAGCACTCGTGGTGAAACCCCCTCTAGAGGCAGAGGAAGAGGTAATAACGGAAGATGTCATCCACATGGCAGAGTGGGTCCACAGAACCAGGGCGACAGAGATCAGTTCTTTGTCAAGCCCTATCAGCACTCCTGAAAGGAGGCCCAACTGTTCATCTCTGGAGGCAGTCAGGGGACACCTATCTTTGTACCTAGATGCCTGGCTAAAAATAACAAAAAACAGCTGCGTACAAAGCATAATATCCAGAGGATATTGAATTCCCTTTGCCACTCCACCCACTATAGTAAAGAAAATCCCGGATGTTCCACCCAGTCACAGGGACCAAGCAGCCTAAGAGGTCCAAAGGTTGCTGGAGAAAAGAGTCATCCAGCCAGTCCCAGCAGACCAGAGAGGATCCGGAACTTATTCAAGGTTCTTTTTAGTTCCAAAGAAAACAGGGGACTGGAGACCTATTCTGGACCTAAGCAGACTAAACACACTTCAGTCACTACTCCCTTTTCTGGGGAAAGACAATTGGATGTGCTCTATAGATCTTCAGGATGCGTACTACCACATAAAGATGGGCAGGCCATCTAGGGATCATCTACACTTCCAGCTGGGAGCCAGCCATTATCAATTTCACACTCTGCCCTTTGGTCTCACTACAACCCCCAGAGTGTTCACCAAATGTATGGCAGTAGTCACCACTCACCTGAGACGTTTGGGATTCCAGGTCTTTCCATAGCTAGATGACTAGCTCCTCACTGCCACCACCAAGCATCAACTCATTCAGGTGAGGGACACAACCTTAAATTTCTGCAATCAATTGGGGATTACCATCAACTCAGAAAAATCTGCCTTATTGCCATTGCAACAGACCGTGTTTATAGGAGCAGAACTAAACACGGTTTCAATGACATTAAGTCTGCCTCCAGAAAGAGTTTCTCTCTTATGAAAACAAATATTAGACTTGCTTCCAAGGACAAAAGCCCCAGTCTCAATGATACTCAAATTGCTAGGATCAATGGCAGCAGCAGTCATAGCCATTCCCCTTGCTCAAATGCACATGCAAGTTCTACAATGGCTACTATTCTCTCAATGGTCCTTTCAGGAACTCCCAATGTTACACCAAATCATCATAACGAATAAGTGCAAGAAGGACCTTCAATGGTGGCTGACATCTCAACAGGTAACTTGGGGCTGTCCATTCGTTCTACCCAATCTCATAGCCACGGTGACCATGGACGCTTCCTTGATGGGGGGGCATTATCAGGGAAGAACAGCCCAAGGCATGTGGAAGAAACACGAGGCTTATCTGCATATAAATGTTCTAGAGATGAGAGCGGTACTTCTAGCATTGCAGTCCTTTCAGGACTCTCTACCTCTGGGAACAATTGCAATTCAGACAGACAACATGTCAGTGGTCTGGTACATAAGCAAGGAGGAACCAAATCTTACCCCCTGTGTCAAGAGGCCCTGAGAGTATGGCAGTGGGCAATTTCCACCCAGTGCTTTCTGATAGCAATGCACATCCCGAGGAGATCCAGTGTGATAGCAGACCAGCTAAGCAGGGCAATTATTTTGCCTCACGAGTGGTCCCTAAAGAAACAAGTAGCGCAACAGGTGTTCTACAGGTGGGGCCAGCCTTGCTGTGATCTCTTTGAAACCCCAACAAACACGAAATGCAGCAGCTACTTTGCCCTCATTCCCCCCACCAGGGGATGCCCCAAGGGATGCACTGGTACATAATTGGCCCCTGTGTCTCCTTTATGCCTTTCCCCTGTTCCCTCTGATACCCAGAGTATTACAGAAAGCAAAATATCTAGGAAGGACCATAATCTTAATAGCCCCTTACTGTCCTTGACAAATTTGTTTTCCCTTCATCCAGCCTCATCTCTTGGAAGAATCCTGGATCCTGGACCCAGTTCTGGATCTGCTGACCCGTTCATCGGGGGCTCTTCATCCTTCTCTTCATTCCCTCAAACTGACAGCTTGGCTGCTCCAATTCCAACAATAGCCAGGATTTACAACCTCTCAGCAGAGGCCCAACATATTATAACATCCTCTCATAAATCATCCACCAGAAAGTTATATCTTAGCAAATGGAAGAGATTTTCTCTATAGGCATCTCAGAATGGTGTTGATCCCTACCTAGCTCCGATCCCATCTATATTGAAATTTCTGACTAAACTTTTCAATGAAGGAGTTGCAGCTACCATTAGAGTTCAATTAGCAGCAATCTCAAACTTTCATCTTGGCTTCCAAGGTTCTAATGTCATGTCACTTTCTAAAGCCTTTCTTAAAGGTGCCATTCATTTGAGACCACCAACCAGTGCTCCAGCTATGCCATGGAATCTAAATTTTGTTCTCTCTCCAGAATTATATTACCTCCTTTCAAATGAGTCTCATCCTGTCCTTTGAAATTCCTTTCATGGAAGATTATATTTTTGATAGCTATTACTTCTGCTTGGAGGATTTCTGAGTTGCAGGCCTTGACCACCAAACCTCCTTATCTGATTTTCCATAATGACAGAGTTTGCTCAGAACTGATCCATCCTTTTTACCAAAAGTTTGTTCAGAGACAAATCTTAACCAATCCATTGAGTTGCCCGTTTTCTTTCCTAAATACACAAATAGGATGGAACACATGCTGCACAAACTTGATGTTCATAGACAACTCTGATTTTATCTAGATAGAAAGAAACAATTCAGATCAAAGGATCAGCTCTTTGTTTCTTTTTCGGAGTCAAAAAAGGGTGCCCCAGTGACAAAAGTAACCTTGTCAGGATGGCTATCAGATTGCATTTCCTTAATTTATAGTTCAGAGAATGCTCCCTTACAACAGAAAATAATGGCCCACTCTACTAGAGCTGTTTCAACCTCATTAGGCTTTTCTGCAAGGTTACCATTAGATTCTATTTGTGCAGCAGCTACCTGGTCAAGACCTCATACCTTTATCACTCATTACAAAGTAGACAAGGCCTTCAGGGACAGGACCTCCTTTGGTTCCACAGTTCTGAGGAATATTCTTCCGTGAGCCACCATAGAAAGATGGTGCTTGGGATGCTACCCATCAGCAAGAATGAATGGTGAGATAGAACAACTTCACATAAAGAAGTTATGTACTCACCATAACGTTCCATGTGAGTTGTTCATCTCGCCTTCATTCTTACGTCCCACCCTCCAACCCCCATCCAGTTTACTTGAGGTCCATCACCATTCTTATATGGTGCATTGTCTCTTATCCAGCCCTCCGAGTGGCATATTAATATTAGTAGGTAGTCAGCTGACAGCAAATAAGATCTGAGGGAAGATCAGGGTGCATCATGGAATAGGGAGTTGGCCTCGAAATGGTTGAAGACATTGAGCTTTTGCAGTTGGTTGAGTTGGAGCCGAGGATCGGCTCCGAACTCATCAGTAAGAATGAAGGCGAGATGAACAACTCACATGGAATGTTATGGTGAGTACAAAACTTCTTTTTTGTTCTTAACAGTAATATCTTTAGAGTGCATGATATAATCTGCATGCTATAAAGTAAAGTTTTATCAGTTATTTTCAAGTGTAATGTGCCCCTATTTTTCCCCCTTTTCTCTTTCTCCTTATTCAGTTTAAAAAAATGTAGGCACTGCAGTGTAATAAAAAAAAGATGGTAAGTCTGGTCAAAAGAGTATGATACAAGAAAAATTGATGTGCTTGTTCTCATTTTTGCATAGGGGAATAACTGGATTAAGTCCCTTGGCTTGATCTACTAACAAGTTTTAAGCGAAAGCAAATAAATAAAAAAGAACATTGAATATAATAAAGCTTTCCTCTGTCAAATAAATAAGTAAATGCTTGTAGAACAATTCTGTATCTGGTTCTCATGTCTCCACAGAAACAATTTGATAAAGGGAAATAAAACATAATACTTCTTTCTTTCAGTGGTTAGGAGATAATGGTTTCTGAGAGCCTTCAAGTGTTTCCCCATACTGGGAGAGCAATAAAGATAAGACAAAAACAGACAGCACTTAGAAGAAGCATAGGCTATACCATGTGTCTTAACATGGATAACCTTCCCTTTAGGTTAGCTCAAGTCTATGAGTGTGGCTGTCAGTTTGGGGCAATTGTTCCTGTTAGAAGGATAAAACTTCAATATTTAAGATGTACATAGTTTTTTTTAATGAAGGCTTTCAATAAAACAGAAAGTTTTATAAGATGTGACACAGGCTGAAATTGATATGACAGCCAAAAAAGGTGGACGAGAACTGAGTAAGCCACAAACAAACCAGTAATCCACAAAAGCACTCAGTGCGGCACTCTGGCTCCAATAAAAGCAAAGGAAAATCACACCAACAGATCCAAAAATAAAAAAACTTTAATATGTACAACAAATGCACATCAGATTAAGCGCTTTCATTCCACACAGGGAACTTCATCGGAATGCTTAACCTAAAGTAACAGCCATTTAAATAATACCACCAATCAACTAATAATGAATTCTATTGGTTCCTTGCAAAATAATGTTCAATTAAATATTCCTCCCTTAAAAAACATTCAAAATGCAGTCAAAAAGACTTCATAAGCAAAAAAAAAAAATTACACTATTTTAATTGTGCTCAAAACCTTTAAAACATATATAATGAAATTGTTAAATAGATAATGAAATAATAAATAATGAACAGACTAAAATAGTGCTCAGCCCACATTCATTAAGTCAAAGCTCTTCTTTTAAGGGCAGGTACAATGGAGTAGTGTTCATTTAAACCTGGGAGAGAACAAGCCTCCATTCTTAACTGCCACATGAGCTCACAATACTCTAATCTAGTTTCCCAGTCACCACCTCTATCAAATTTCCTGACCTGTTCCAGAATCCAAAACTTAAAACTAGATTCAGAGCACACTAATGAATGTTTATACAAATCATTAGTCTCTTACCTCTGCTGATGTCGTATGTGTGCTCATAAATTCTTCGTTTCAGTTTTCGTTTTGTTTTACCCACATAACATGCAAAACAGACAGTGCAGTAAGCCACATATACCACCCGTTTTGTGTAGCAGCTATAATAGCCTTTAGCCCTTATGGAACATTTTAAGGCAGTTTCAGATCTTTTTGGGATACAAAATTAATGAAGGTAAAACAAAGGTAATAATTGTAAATTAAGTACCCACATACAGATTGGTTCAGCAATATCCATATTTATGGGGACATGATAAAATGAAGTGCTTAGGAGTACAGGTTAAAAAGGATTCCGGTGTGACAGCTAAGAATATGTGAGAAGAGACTAAATGAAAGATAATATAACAACTGAGAAATTGGAAACACTGTTATAGATAGCAAAATACAAGCAGCGAAAATGTTTTTAGTCCCTTTAGTTTTATACACAAGCAGGCATATTTTTATCAACCAGAGGAGAAATCTTGGATAGGAATTAATAAGGAGCTGAAGGATTTTATCTGGGAGGGGAAGACAGCAAGATTCAGGTGGCATAAACTGATTCTTCCAGTTTAACAAGGGAGTTTGGGATTACCCAATTTGAAGTGGTATTTCAGAGCTTCACAGTTAATGCTCCTATACATAGCACAAGCAGAAACCTATAATCCAAAGTGGAAATGGATAGTGATGAAACTGTGGAAGCTCAGAAAACAAGTAGAGAATGGGATTTTGGATGAAGATCCTTAAGGAGAATAACAATAACTATACAGAATATTACATTTATAAAGTAGCAGAAAGTATTCTAAGAGCTAAGCCAACACTGGAATTGAGAAAGGAGATTCTGCTGTTAGGGATGACTGCAATTAAGGTTGCAGACAATATGCAAGAGGGGACTGGGATTTATTGTAGAAAACTGGCAAAAGAACCAAGGTATTGTGAGCAAATAATTAGAGAGAGAAAGATAATAAAATGGGAAGAGGCCAATAATTTATTTGGACTGCAGGCTAGAGATTGCCTTTCCTATCAAGGATTGATGTCAGAGTATAGGCAAAGAGAAATAAATTGGGAGATCCTAAATGAAAGACCAAACACTGGTAGACCTTTTAGTAGAATCTAGAACAAAAGCTAATGTGAAAAAATAAATAATTAGTAGAGCATACAAGAAATTGCATGATAACTGTAAGAATCAATCAGAGGAGGTTACAAAAGATTGGGAAGAGAGATTGGATAAGCAATTCACAAGGAAACAACAGAAAGGTATATGTATGTATGTCTCCCAAATATGCAGCAAAGTCTAGAAGATTTAGGAACTTTGCTTGGAAGTGTTTATGTAGGTATTTTTATACTGCAAGTAGACTGCAATGAATTTTTATTCAGGTAGACATCAAATGTTGGTGTTCTGGGGAAGAAAGAGGTAATTGGGAACATATTTTCTGGGAGTGTAATAAGTTGGAAGACTTTAAAGGTTCCCTGCAGACTGCTTTGTCAGAGATACTGGGTGAGCAAATTGCTGTAATTAAGGAAATGATTTTTGAGCTATGATGCCGAATCGGAATTGCCTAGACATAGTAAGGTCTTGTTGAGTCTAATTACGGTGGCTGCCAAATGTAGGATTTGATTGAGCTATGTAATGTTTGACTGACTTGGGTACATTATAAGTGATGAGTGAAGTATTATGTTTGCAAATAAAATTATGTCAATATGGTTTGTAATGTTTGCAACTAAAATTATGTTAATATGGTTTGTTTTCATTTATATAAATGTATGATGCCAAGTCATATGTGATAATTTAATAATGATGTTTCTTGTTAAAAAAATTAAAACCCTTATCTTTATCAAAATCTCTAGGACAGAATTTACTGTGGATCATCTGTGCTTACTGTTGGCTATAGTGCAGACTGGTGACATATTTGAAAAGTAGATCTTTAAAAAGTTTTCATGCCATTGTAGGCGTAGTTCAAGAATGTTCCTATTTGACCTATATTTCTCATAGAATTCACATTTACATATGGGTCGAATTAAATAGCAACTTATGTTTCTGGGAAGCCTTGAAAATGTAGTAATTAATGTTTGGTCACAATTCTTCCTCCTTTTCAAGTATTACATAGACTTCAGTACTAAGTTAATGTTAGTAAACCAATATGTTTTTAGAAATAAAATATTTAACCCTCAAAGTTTGTTGCTCTTGGAGTGATATTCTGCAGCCTTGATATTTACTGTGAAGCAGTGAAAGGGAGTACATCACATCAAGTTTAAACACTATGAGTCCCCAAATGTGCAAAAAAAACAAAAACTAATTTTATTTTAGATATAAGCAATTGAGCAACAGCTATTACTTTTAGACATAAATGTGTTGCAGCTGCCATCTTCCATTGACATTCAAACAGAGCGAACCATGGACTTTATGCACAGCAGGGCCTAGTTAAGTTATTTTTATGATGTTCGTCATTCTCACTGCTGCAGGAGCTTATGGATAGTGTCCTGCCAAGGACACAGCATCCAGCAAACTTCCTAAACCATTTACTATCCTCTGTCTCATTCACTCTGACTGTTGATAGGCTGCACCCTTATTGGAGGGAAGTATATTGGCAACTAAAATAAGGTAAATATTTAGAGTTTTCCTCCCACCTCAAGGAAAGGCATCTGTCTGGCTCCAGAGGAGCAGCAGGCAGTCAAGAGCTTTTGTTTAACAGATCCCCTAATTTGGGGACCGACCCCTTCCTCTCATAAATATATTTCTTGAATATTTGTGGTATTGTTTCCTGATCTACCTTAACATTAAAAAAAAAGCTAAGTCTGGTGTTCCGTCTTAAGAATACCAGCTTTTTTTCAGGGATTTTTCATACATGCATCTGCACAGTTTGTGTAGCTTATTTTATAATTTTGTTTGGAAAACTGTGATTTTATGAAAATATTAAGTATTTAGGCTATGCTTTTACAGTTGCAATAAGTCACACCCGTTACTGTTTTTAATGGAATTAGTTTCTCATATCTGGGGTGATAAATGTTCTGTGATATTTCTGACAAAAAGTTTAAGGCCTGATGACACAATTTTTAGTGTACTGCTTGTGTTTAGTAGTGTGGATATTTTTTTTTGGTCTTTGTGGAAGGGAAGTGTGATGTTGTGCTTACTAGTGAATACTTATCTTCTCCTAGTGTTACTGAGATTACTGCACTGGCAATCAGGCTTCTTCTCTGGCTACAGCATGGATAATAGTTCAAGTCCTGCTTCTTCCACTCTGCTTGAGCCTAAGAAGGTAAAAACAAGTAAAATTATTGCCTCAGCCTACAGTTAGTGACTCTAGAGTGGCCAAAGAAGGTTTCACAGACCACTTGCCTATTACCTCAGTTCCCTTTGGTGTAGCTGTAATGGCCACTGTAGTCCAGGGGTTAGACATGTCCTCAGGGGCTGTCCCAGTACCTGTTACAGGTGTGGGAGAACCAAACACTTTAGGTACAGGAGTTGTCCGGGGAGAACAACCTTTTGCCAGAGATAGTAGGCTGTCTCCTGACTACTCTCCCAATAGGAATATTCCTAGAAAAAGAAGCAAAACTTAATTACGGGTACATGATCAGGTTGTTTCTCTATGCAAGTCAGATGTTATATTTTTAGCTAAGAGTGTTTTGCAGTCAATCAGTTCCGGGGGCTGTTTGTCTTTTCACAGTTCCAGTGCAAGTATTGTCAAAGAGTAGTATATGTTTTCAGATGATGATGATTCTAACAAAAACAAGGTGATTATCTTCAGGAATCTGTCACCCAGAACTCTGGCACTTCAGATAGTGAACCTGAAGTTAATCCTAAACTAGTTTTTTTCCCCTTTGCTGAAACATTTGCTAGACTCAGGAATGTTTTTGCAGAATTGGGCAGATTATATGATCTACTAGAAGATGAGGTTCCTAATTTTGCACCCATTTTCCCCATTTTTCCAGTTCTGGAAGACACTTTTAAAGCTGCTTGCTAGGCTCATTGACTGCATTTCCAAAGGAAAGCTGATGAGCAGTATAGGGACTCTTCAGATTATAAATGTCTTTAATCACAACTGTCAGCTGACCATGCTTCAATAACTCCAGTAGAAGCAGCTAACAAGAAATATTTTGCTTCCTCCTTTTTTTTCTTGAAAAACTGAACTTAGCTGCTTTTGAACCAGCCTTTCAGGCTGACTTGCGGTTCATTACTTGAAAAATTGTTTTACTTGTTGTGCTTACATATGCAAGGTGAGTATCTGAATTGCAAGATGTCATGTTGGATGAACCCTATCTGGTTTTCCGCAGGTGTAGGGTTGGACTATGCACAAATCCTTCATTCATGATGGCAGTTGTTTCTGATTTTCCCTGGAATCAAGCCATCAATCTCCCAGTTTTCTTCCCAGAACAAAAAACAAGGTAGAACACATTCTTCATACATTTGTACACAGACAGTTCAGATGCTACCTTTGACAGAATCAAGCCCTTTAGGAAGGCTGAACAGCTGTTTATTTCCTATGCTGGGAAAGGACAACTTGTGCCTAAACAGACTATATCCAGATGATTGTCCTCTGCTGTTGTTTTCTACTATTTCCACCATGGTATAAGTATTTCAGACAAAGTTAAGGCACATTCTTTGATGGCATACTGGAAAGGGGTGAACTCTAGAAGTATTCTAGAGGCAGCAACTTCACAAAGATTTCTTCTCTAAGTCCACAACAGGTTTTGCTTGGATCATGGTTCAGGGGCTCCTAGACCTGCATCCCTCTTCCTCCCAGTTAGGGCAGGTTTTGGAAATCTACCCACAGGCTACTGCAGCATTGCAATGACGAATGTAGTACAGTTGTGATAGTCTTACTTATCCAAACAATGAAGATGTTTAAATTTTTTTACTGCTGCAGTTGCTGCATCCACCCACCATATGTGCTTATAAATAGTTGAGATGGGGCACATCCTGCTTTGTTATGGTTGTTATTGCTGTTTTCTTGATTTTTATGGTGATTATTAATTGTTGGCTGCTGCCTCAGAATAAATCTATCTTCCTTCCCTTCTCAGGGCAGTAGCATCCTAAAGATTTACCTCACTGTAGTTGTTTATACACTTGCCTTCAAAAGAGTGCAGCATATCAGCAGCCAGAATGAGTGAGATAGAGGGGGAGGAGAGTTAGAACTTTGGCAAGTTGGCTGGATGCTGTGTCTTTTGCACAACACTATCCATATGCTTCTGCACCAGTGAAGAAATTCAAACGCTTACTGTAAAGGCATGTAGGCCTTACACCACTGTACTTTTCTTTCTGGAAGTGTGAGTTTTATTAAGACATGACTTGAAATGAACAGACTGGAATATTAAGATGGGAGACTACAGAAATGTGTGATGTCATTCTATTCAGGTTTTGCTGTATTCGTAACATGAGGGAGTCTGCCGCAGGCTGACCCAAACATCCGGTCAATATACAAATGTCTAAAACTACTGTTAAGTACGTGCGACATCACACATAGGACCCCGTCGAATGGTGGTCATAAAGTGACATTGGGTATATAGCAGATGTTGGTACATACCATCCTTAGAACTTTTTTGCTGCCAGTCTGGTCTATTCTCTGGTCATTTGCTTGACAGCAAAGTTGCAGATTCCGAGTCAGATAAGTGCCCTGTTGGGGTTTTTTCTTAATTTTTTTGTGCTACTGCTGTTTGCTGAGGTTACATGTCATCTAGGAAGGGCATGTGTCAGTGTGGACGGTAAATTTCACATAAGGATTCCCATGATCTTTGTCTTTTTTGCCTAGGCTCTAACCACCTCTATACCTCCTGTGCTATTTACAGGGTCTTTATCCCAAAGACCCTGCACAGTCATCTCCCTTCTCTTAATTTATATTTAGAGAACCAACTCCTTAAGTGTTTAGCATCAGGGGAGCTTGTTCTTAAGAAGACCAAGAAATCTAGGCCTGAGGTATCTGCTGCTCCTTCAATTCTGGAACATTTCATCTGAGGCCACAGTGTTGGTTCAGAGGCCTGTTCGGAGATAACCGGTGATTTTTGGCGGGTACCTCTATGGAGGCCGCAAAGGATCCTGGTAGCACATCCTTGGAAGATATGCAGATGTCTGCTACGGAAGTAGGGGGAAGCCAGGCTCATTGTCTCTGAAGGTCCTCGAGGTATTAGGTGTTCATGAAGAGGTCACTGGCAATATTATCGAATACAGGCTGACATTGGTTCCCTCGTCCTTCCACAGTATGGATGCTCCACTTAAGAAGAAGCAGAAAACTAAGCATTCTTCTCCTTCTTCTCAGGAACAATCTACTGATTGGCAAGCCTTTTCATAAGGGCTGTTTAATGCCTTTATGGCCTTTAGGCAATCTAATGTGGTCTCTCTCCCCCTTCTCCATCCCTTTCTCTAGTTTCTTCTCAAAAAAGGATTAGGATTGAGGATTCATCTCATGAGGATGATTCTTCTAGGGATGAGTCTCTGGCATTTTCTGCCCAGATGTCTTCTCCATTGGGATATGCTTCCCAAGAGGAGGAATCAAATGGAAATGAATCTCCAGTGGAAGATATTAACTTTGTACAGATCATTGTGAAGATGACAGAATCTTTCCAGTGGTACTGCTGTCAGGCTTCTGACATAAAAAAAAGATATGATCTTTGGCAGATGGATTCCCCATTCCCATCCGCAGTATTTCAACTGATTCCAGCCTTCTTGGATGCTTTCTTATTTGCTTCTTGTGGACAGATTCACAGCTACTTGCCCCAAAAGATCAGACAGATTCTACAAAGTGCAAGAAGACTGTAAGTTTTTATTTATGTCCCTTTCTGCAGATCCAGTTACAGTCTGAGTGGCTGCAGATAAGCCCTGTAAGCATTTGCCTTCTCCCTCCCTTCTCCCTTTGGGTAAGGAGAGCAAAGTTATGGAAAGGTTGGGGAAAAAGTATATACTTCAGCCACTCTTGCCTTTAGGGCCATAAGCTGCCAGACGCATATGGCCAAATATTCCTTAGCCCTCCTATCTCGAGCCTCTAAGCTCATTTCTGAGCTTCCAGACACTAGCACTAAATCCCAGCTTTGTTCCATTTTAGGTTCCTCTGCCCATGTAACACATCATTGTATTAAATGCAGCTACGATGCAGTGGAAGCATGTACCAGAGCTGCAGCATCAGGCTATGTCCTTTTTAGGTACTCTTGACTGAGACTCCAGCCATTACCTGATAATATCAAAGCTAAAATTATGGATGCTTCACTAGATTCCAAGGCTTTGTTTGGAATTGCAGCTGCAGAACTTTTTAAGTCTTTGCAAGAAAAGGGCAAGGAGCTCCAGGACCTTAAACACATCTTTGTGTCACCAGTTCCAAAATTTCAAAGGAAATATCCTCTAAAACTCCATTTATAAGGAAGCTATCCAGACCTTCTTCTTCTAAAAGTAAAAGAGGTGCCAGAAATCCTTATTCTGCCAAATGTTCTTTTACTACTCCTGCTGCTCAGAAACAGCTCTTTCTAAGCAAGCTAGGTAGTCTGTGACTACCAGCCTCCTCTCAGTCAGACCCCTTCAAGGTATGAAAGACTCCTCCTTCATTCAGGGGTATTCCAGAACCCCCAAAAGATCAGCTGGCATTCTTTTCTCAGGTGATTCACACCTTGCCTTCTCAGGATACCATTGAAGAAGTTCCACCTTCCCAAACAGGAAAGGGATTCTATTCAAGAATGTTTCTAGTCCCCAGAAAAGATGGTCCTTGGAGACCCATTCTAGATCTGTCACATCTAAACACCCTTTTAAAGCTACCATCCTTTCACATGCTCTCCTTAAACACTCTGCTTCCTCTCATTCTTCCACAGATGGCTCTGGACATCAAGGATGCCTATCTTCACATCTCTATTCATCCTCTTTACAGGAAATTTCTGCACTTTGCTATTGCTTCCTCACATTTTCATTTCTCTGCCTTGCCTTTTGGGCTATCTGTGGCACCAAGGGTCTTCACAAAATGCTTAGCACCCGTCATTGCCTTTTGCAGACTCAGGGGTGTTCAGATTTTTCCTTACCTGTATGACCTCATTCTCCAGGCTCATTCTCCAGACATACTTCTACAAAATCTTCATTTCAGAGTGTCTCTTCTGGATATATTTCTTGGGCTGTGAGTTTTATTAAGACTTGACTTGAACAGACTGGATTATTAAGATGGGAGACCACAGAAATTTGTGTTACCTTTTGTTATAAAGCATTTCATGTTGTTAGTGAGAACGCTTTTGGACAGTACATCTCTCAACCGGCAAATAGTATGATATGTGTTATCCTAGTCACCATTCCTCACATATACTGTAGGTCTGGGATCTGACATCAGATCTGAGCTGACAATACTTAGACCACAGCTTAGCTCAAGCTTCTCCCCTCTCATAATGCTCTGCTACCTCTAACCTCTCAGATCTCATTTGCCGCACTTGAAATCAGACACAGATTGCTCAGCTCCTCCGTTGTAGTCAAAAAAGGTTATCTTTTTGGGTTTTCTTCCTTAGTCTCTCTTTCTCTGCCTTAGTCTTTCTGGGTGTTTTAACTGACTGTTTTATTCTCTTAGTTAGATTAGGTACTTAGGTTTCTGCATGTTGTATCTGTCACTGTTCTACCCTTCCCGTTATCTGCCATTTGGCGCTCCTTGTCCAGTCCTTCCACTTTCATGGTGGTTAAAAGATCTCTCCTTGCTACCACAGTAGCCTACCCTGCTCGCCAGGCTCAATCCCAGCATCATATTTTGACCGGGACCCTCTCATCCTGCTCCTGGTCAGCCTGTTCAGAGCCTCCCCCAGAGGAAGTACATTGGAAGAGGACTTATAAGAGGATACATCTTGACTCCCCAGTGGAGTCTGTCACTGAGGACAGGGATATCGATGAGGGGGATGGGTTGCCTAAATCACCGCCCAATAATGTCTCCTTTGGAGACATCCTGGAGATCCTTAATGCTAAGGGGGGTTGGTCTGTCCAGCCCCTGCCCAGCCCCTGTCCTTGGAGGAAGCCGTGTTTCAGGAGACTTTCGGAACAGTCCCATCTACCTCTTGGGTGTCTCCCCCTGCTGACCCCTTGATCAATCTCATTGCCAGTAGGGCATGGAAGGAACCTGATACAGTGGATCTGGTGCCTAAGAGAGTGGACAAATCCTTTTGGTCTAAGGCAGTTCTGGTTGATGCGATTGTAGTAGCTGCCACCACCAAGAAAGAGCTGGTGGAACAGAGTTCATCTGTCCATCCTCCCAATCGTGTGTTGTGAGCGATTGACACATTCGGAAAGTGGGTGTTCACATTGGCTTCATTCAGCCTACAAGCCGTAAACTACATGACACATTTTACCTGTCTTCAGAGGGATTTGATCAAGGAGCTTACCACTTCCTTCTCAGAGTCCATGCCGGCAGAGAACTTTGACTGTCTCTCCCAAGCTTGCCACTGTCATGTCTATAGCTAATTCAACCATGAGGTTGATATCCAGTGCTGTGGAGGGTACCTCATGGGCGGCTGACACAGGCATTGCCATCAGGCATCATGCCTGGCTCCGCTTATGCGGGTTCGCGGGGCCCTTTAAGGTGTCGTTTACCAATGCTCCTTCGATGGTTCAACCCTCTTTGGACCAAAGTAAATGATACTTTAACCCGCAGTGAACAAGAAGGGAAGACACTGTTGGCCATAAGGATCAAGTTCTCTATTCCCCAAAGGCCCTATTCCAAGACCCAATGGGAGAGTAAGAAGATTTGGTTCCATAAGTCGCAGTCTTCCTTTCAGGAAGCTCAAGAGAATTTCTCTTCCAGGGGACAGAGGAGAGGTTTCAATGGTTGACGCTGCCCTAGGGGCAGAGGAGGCCAGCAAAACCAGGGCTCCAGGGAACCCTTCTCTTGAAGCCTTTTCAGGGCTCCTGAAGTGCTGCCCAACTGTCCCTTCCTGGATGTAGTCTGGGGCCATTTATCTTTGCACCCTTTAGCCTGGGCAAACATCACAACCGATCAATGGGTGCTAAGAATCATATCCAGGGGCTACTATATTCCTTTTTCCAAACTCCTGTCAAGAAGCAGAACTCTCCCCAATGTGTCACCCAGTCAGAGAGAGTTAGCCCATCTAGAGGTGTCCAGCCTCATTCTAAAAAGAGCCATCCACAATCTATTGTCTACTCAGAGGCGATCTCTGCTTAACATACAAGGCCATGTCAAACCCAGAGCTGTTGGACATGCTACACTTAAAGAAATCCCAATCCCTCAGAGCCACATGCTCCAGGGATCTAAACCTTGTCATCACAATAAACAAAACATGCTGGAGGGAAAGGTTCCTGACCCAGAGACTCTCCAGACTCTGGAATAGATTGCCCATACATGTCAAGCAGAGTGCCTGTTCGGCCCTCTTCAAAAGAAACCTTGACGATTGGATGGGAGAAAGGAAATTCACCCCGGGGATCATGTCAGTCGCCCTGCTAGACAGGGGTCCAGGGAAGTAAATAGTGTGGGAAGAAGTAGCCAGGGAATTGTTATGGCTAGGCTTGTATAGGCCCTAGGGCTGATAGCCTAGTACCAACCTATGAACCTGTGAACCTATGAAAAGGGCCCCACAGGACAGGATCCGGAACTTACTCCCACTTCTTTTTAGTACCCAAGAAAACAGGAGACCTGCATCCAATTTTGAATCTCAAGTCAGTTAAATCTCTCAGTCAAGAAGTCAAACTTTTTGATAGTCACTCTAGAGTCGGTTGTGCCCCTTCTGCACAAGAATGACTGGATGTGCTCTGTGGATCTCCAGGATGCATACTATCATATCAAAATAGACAGGCAGTCCAGGAGAGTTCTCCGCTTCTGCATAGGAGCTGATTAGCCCTGCCCTTTGGTCTCACCACAGCCCTCCGGGTGTTCACCAAGTGTATGGCAGTGGTGGCAGCTCATCTCAGGCTGCAGGGAATTCCAGGTGTTTCCCTACCTCAGCGATAGGCTCCTTACAGCTCCCACACAGCATCAACTGGTGGAAACCACTCAGTTTCTTCTTCATCTTTTCAATCAGCTCAGTATAACAGAGAATCTTGCCAAGTCTTCTTTCACCCTGTCCCAACAGCTGGAATTCATTGGCACTCACTTGGACACCATTTTGGAGATCGCAGCTCTTCTCCAATGAGTGCTTCCTATCCAGTCTCATGCACAGTCCTGTCCAAAGCTAACTCATCCTCTAGTATCACTCACTCTGAGAACCTTAGGTTCAATGGGAACGGCCATTTATTTGGTTCCACTGGCCAGGTACTACATGAGAGTTCTGCAGTGGACCCTGGCAGTTCAGTGGTTCACCTTTTCTCATCTTCTGTCAGTTCCTATACAGCTCACTCCAGTACGCCGAAGACATGTGTTGTGGTGGATGCACTCTTCAGACTTCCTCGCTGGCAGGTCTTTATCTCCCCCCGCTCTGGCGGCCACAGTGACCACGGACGCTTCCCTCTTAGGGTTGGGGGGGACACTTCCGGGGGAAGACTGGCCAAGGGACGTAGTCCCAGTCAGATACCAAACTGCACATCAGTTTTCTGGAGATGAGAGCAGTCCTTACATTGCAAGCCTTTCAGGACTGTCTTCCGCTAGGGACAATAGCAGTGCACACAGACAACATGGCTGTTGTGTGGTACATAAACAAACAAGGGGGCGCATGTTCTTATCTGCTTTGTCGCGAGTCCATGAGGGTTTGGAAGTTGGTGATGTCCTTGGGGCACTTTCTCCTTGCAACACATATTCCCGGAGCATCCAACATGCTAGTGGACAAGCTGAGCAGGGCAATTCTGACTCTGTACAAATGGTCTCTGAATTTGATAGTGGTAAATGAGATCTTCCATCGGTGGGGTCATCCAAGCTGCAATCTGTTTGCTTCCCCTCTCAGCCACAAATGCAGCAGCTACTATGCCCTGATTCCCCACAGAGAGGGAGTCCCCCAGGGATGCTCTGACTCACGATTGGCCTCTGGGTCTTCTTTATGCCTTACCTCCATTACCACTAATTCCTAGAGTTCTTCAGAAAGCCAGATGCGTCAGGATGCAGTTAATCTTCATTGCCCCCTTCTGACCTCGGCAGGTGTAGTTCCGTCTTGTGCGGTCTCATCTGAAGCAACCCCCCTTGGGTGCTCGATTGGGTGTCGGATCTGATCTCTCACCCGTCACTTCTTCCACTTCCAAATCTGCAGACCCTCCGTCTGACAGCTTGGTTTGTCCAGTTTCAGTGATTCTTGCTAAGTCCAGGCTTGCATCCCCTGTGATGGACATTATTCTTGCCTCTCAAAAATCATCTACCAAGAGAATTTACACTAGTAAGTGGAAGAGATTCTCTTTCTGGGGTAAAGTTCAGAATCTGGATCCATTTTAAGTGCCTATTTCCAACATTTTCAATGATCGGCCTTATAAGAGTTGAATAAAGTGAGGCTATAATTTCTTTGGACCTCAAGAAGATTCCATGAAAGATAAATTGAACAGGATAAAAGAATTTTCTAACCACCACAGAGACGTGGTGGTCAAAGGAGAGATTGTTAACAGCATACATACCCATGTCTCTGATAATTGTGTCAGATTTAAGTACAATGTTTTCTAAATTGTAAACAGTAGTGATGCTAAATTTATAGACCAGCTGTTGTTGGAGAATTTGAGTATCAGAATGGGTTTCAAAAATTATTTGAAGTTTACAGTCATTCGCAAATGTGGCTAACCATAGTCCTCTTGTATCACCTTTTGTGTTCAAGTAATATTTACCAAAGAAGAGTGTACTAGGGACACTAGTGACATATTTCTGTCTACAGCAAATACCCCCGACCTTAATGGTATGAATTCTGTTAGTCAGTTATCTATCCGACAAACTATGTATGGGTTGATACTGAATTGTGAGGGTTTGTCAATAATGCCAGCATCAGGAGTTGCATTAGAAGCCCTGACAAAGACTATATAAGCAATGTGGACTATATGCTCCTTTTCCATGGCTTCAGAAACCTTTTCAAAGAACTCAATATGCTTTAACAGGCATAATCTGCCTTTTACAAAGCCAAACTGTGTATCCAGGGATATGAGGTCATTCAAACATCTAGTGTTATGGTAAGTTTACTTATACAACTGTCATTTCTTTTGAGTTTTTTTACAAGTAGTAAAGACCTTATTCTGTATAGATAACTTCACAATCAATATCAAAAGCAGGCAGCTGTGAGATTAGATGCTGAGGAAATGAATAGCAAGTGGTGCAACAAACCATCTAAAACAGACCAGATGTTAGAGACTGTTTACTCTGAACCTATATAACAAAATCTGGAATTTAAAAGCTGTGACATCCTGAAAGCACATATTTTAAGTGTTCCTTTGCCTAATAAGACTCACTTCTTCTGTAACCTGCTGTCATTTTTTTATAAGAAATGTTTTTTCTTTAGTAATGGAAGCTTTAACTGCAGTTTATTTGGGTAGCACAGTAGCTTGCTGGGAAGATTTTAGCCTTGCAGTTTCAGAGTTTGAGGTTCTTGCTTCAGCTCTGGTTAGTGTTGTGGAATTTACACATTCTGCTGTGCCTCCAAGAGTTTTCAGCAGATACTATAGCAATAACCCACGCCTGGGTGTGGGTAATGCTAAATTTACCCACGGTTGGCGTGGTAAAATTGGTCCCGTGGGTAAGACATTATTTAAGAAAAGAAACTATTACTTTTCTTAAATAATGGCATAGTATAATGCCTGTTTACTGCCCTTCCGCAGATGTCTGGCATCCGGCAGTTCTGATGTACTGCGCGCCGCGCAGTACATCAGAGTTGAGCAAAGCAACGGAGAAAGCAAGATCTCCGTTGCTTTTTAGTGTCTCGCCATGTTAAATGAGTTTAACATAGCGAGACAGTTTTAAAATAAGCAACGGAGATGTCCGTTGCTTATTTTAAAACTGTGTCGCTATGTTAAACTCATTTAACATAGCGAGACACTAAAAAGCAACGGAGATCTTGCTCTCCGTTGCTTTTAAAACACTGTTCGCTATGTTAAATGGGTTTAACATAGCGAGACAGCTTTAAAATAAGCAACGGAGATCTCTGTTGCTTATTTTAAAGCTGTCTCGCTATGTTAAACCCATTTAACATAGCAAGGCAGTGTTTTAAAAAAACGAGTTATACTAATGGAAAAAACTCTGGGCGACCGGACCTTTTCCCATTAGTATAACTCGATTTACAACGGGCACGCTGGCCAATCAGCGTGCACGTTTTGGGGGGGTCATGGTATAATATTAAATAACATGCAGCAAATCTGCAGTGCCATGGTATTGGAATGGCTATAGTATTCCACAAAAGGAAGTTGGAACGGAAATGGTAGAACCTAATACCAGTAGTCTGTGGCATTTATTATTAACACTGCTTGCCCATGTTGTCTCAGGAAGAGTGCTGGTTTATGGACCATAGCAATTACCAGCTTGTCCTGTAGCCATTTAATCCAGCTTGCCCAACAAAGCCAGATGCTGCTCAGTAACAGCCATATCTTAAGGACACATAGCTACATCAGCCTTTAAAGACAATTGCAGGGTTCTGATTTATAGGTATGTGCTGTCAGACTACACATACTGTCTAGCTTTCTGTGCACACCTTTTGCTTACTTTTATGTCTGCCTTAGATGAATCAGTCATGATAGACAGCATGTAAACAGTAGTAAAAAAAAATCATTAAACCAACAAATATCAAGAATAGTTCTCCTTCTGTAGGTTAGACTGGAATAATGTGCCTGAATCAGGGAACAGCTTGAGGTCACTGGATTGTAGTTTTCTTCTTCCTACCCCGTCCCACTCTACAGAAAATCTTTGGGAATCATCCATTTAGTGGGTATTTCTGCAGCAGTGATCTAATTATGAACCTGGTAGAGTTGTATAAGAATTTATCATAACAGTAGTGATCTGTTGCTGTATATAGACTCTGCCTCCATCCCCTTTTCTTTTTGGCTGAGGGGGAACCCCTATTTGTCTATCCTTCCCCCATACTTTCTATTACCAGGTCTGTCCTCCTTCTAGCTAGCCTCAATAACATTCTGAGGATTTTGGCACCTGCTTGTACCTGCTTGTACCCCTTGTGCCCAAGTCTGTGGTTGGACGTAAAGAGCTTGAGGAAGAAGCACCTAAGCTTTAGTATACTGGTTGGAGGTATGGTATAGCTGGCAGTCTATATCACTTTGGTCAACATTCCTACAACAGTGATCTATTTAAACGCCTACTGGTATGGTAATTCTTAATATCAGTATGGATGCTGGCAGCGGTTTACAGTGTTGTTGTAGGAGCTGGACATGGCTTATAAAGCAAGGAAGGAGTTATGTTACTCCTTAAAGTGCTTTACAAATAAAAAAAGTTTTTAAATCCCTTACAGATTCGTTAGAGGTCTAACAAGCTTTTGTGTGTCTTAAAAACATAAGACATCTGCAGCAGCTGGAAATGCCACAGAAGTACCTCACAAAGAGGATTACTGGCCCCAAACAGATGCCCTACACTGAACATCTCAAAAAACTCCAGCTTTACTCTGTAGCATATCGCCTACTCCGAGGTGATCTTTGCCTAACATATAAAGCTATGTCAAACCCAGAGCTGTTGGACATGCTACACCTAAAGAAATCCCAATCCCTCCGAGCTACATGCTCTAGGGACCTAAATCTTGTCACCACAATAAACAGGACATGCTGGAAGGATAGATTCCTGTCCCAGAGACTTCCCATACTCTCGAACAAGCTACCCATCTATGTCAAGCAAAGTTCCTCATTAGCACTCTTCAAGAAAAATCTTAATGAATGGATGGGAAATAGGAAATACACCCCGGGGATCACTTCTGTGGCTCTGCTTGACAGGGGCACAGGAAAATGATGGGTGGTGTAAGCCAGGGAACCTTGTTGGCTAGGCTTACTTAGGCCCTTGGGCCGATAGCCTAGTGCCTACCTATGAACCCATAAACTATTAAAGTCTTTGTAAAACTTTAAAATATCTTGGCAATAGTCGTATAACCAGGGACATTCATTTTCTTTTTTCCATAGAGAAACACCAGTAAATCCCAGTTGTGGACTGCCTGAATATTGTCAAAACATATGTTTTTTATTGAATTTGGTATTTTCCATAGCACTCATTCACCACAATCTTTGTTTCTTTTCATATTGATTGATCTAATGTTGTCCATTTAATTCTTCCTCAATGATGGGTCTTAGGATACAATATCAGATCTGATTCGGCTGCTTCAGAAGGACCTCATCAAACTCAATTTGAGGAGTTAGAAGATGTTTGAGGCATCATGGGAGAGGGGGGAGCTTGAGGCTGTCTTGTGATGCAGACACATTGGATCCGATAATCGGATCATAAGACCCATCAGTGAGGAAGAATGAAATTGGGCAACACAGGTGCCAAGTTATGGTAAGTACATAATTTCTAACTTATATCTGGGTTAGCTTTATTTTGTAGATAGTTCTATACCTATAATCTTTTTTAATTATGCATATAAAGATGCACCAGAAAATTGTTATGAAATAATCATAATGACATAAATTATATGGTAAGATTCATTTTTTTGAAAAATGTAAATTGGTGTCCCTGCATATATTGTAATTGTCAACTAAGTGCGTCACCCAACAGTGTTCAGGTATTATAATGGTAATAAACATTTCTTTAATCTAGTGCAAAACATTTCTTTTTTCTAGTGCAACTGTGCTTAACTATTCAAGAAAATAGATTTCAAAGGTCTGCTTATAAGTTTCAATCAAATCATCTAAATCAACCGTGTAGTGGATCAAACTTTAGCAGTTCCATTAATGGAATTTGAATATCTGACTTGTGAATTTTAGTAATGTGTCATGTGAAAACCTGAAAATCGTTGTAAGAGCATTTTTTTCTGTTGCAGTCTATTTTTATTGGGATTTGTCCTTTAGTTTTCCTTTCCACTGTTTAATATTTAATTAAGCAGAGTGGACTGGGAGGCACTTACCTTATGATCTGAACAAGATAACCTCAAGAGATTCTGCCCGATTCTGTCTCTGTGGGTCATATGTGTCCATTAGCACTAGCATAACCTCCATTATGCTGTGCATATATGTTCTCTGGTATTTTACCCTTCCTTCATTCCAGGTGTCTTAATATTCTCTGGCATGTCTTTCTTCATGTACTTCAAGCCATACACCACCCACCCTGCACCAAGATCTGTATAAATTATACAGTCACCTCCCTAAATGACTTGTATGCTTACTATAAAAGTTTATAGTAACAGTAAGTGAACATAGCATGCTAGAGATGAAGAGTACCGCTAAAAATTTGGAAAGCATAATCCAGGCCAGGGCTGGATAATTTGATATTTGAATTCTTACATTTCATAATATCGCTCGTCATAACAGAGATTACTTTCCGTTAAGTTTTGGAAATAGATGATGAACCCATGTAATTCAGCAGAAAAGCATAAGCAGCTAGGAGTTAAAATCATTTCTCTACAGAAGATACAGTGAGCTTTAATATTAATACTTATTACATAACCGCCCTGCTTTAAATCTGTATATCTTTGTTCCTGTAATGTGTGATTAGTGAGTTTTTTCTTCTAGTCTTATTTGTGATTTAACTGCTGCTTTCTGTTGCTGAGTATGGAATTTAGTACTTTAATATGCGAACATATTTGTGTTTTATTTCTGACATCAGGACATTTATTATATATTTCTTATTTCTGGATACCTTTACTTCCTAGAAATACTTGAGAGGAAAGGTAAATGCTGGCATACTTGGCTTGTCTCCTAACCAGTTATCTCTTTTTAACCTTTTAGGAAAAGGACAGTCTGTCATTCAATTTGTCAGACATAGGCCAGTACAAGTGGTGTGCTTTGTTTGCAGATCAAATCTAGGCCTGGTTTTACGAATCAATAGATCAGAAAATGAATGCAATTTTTTCCAGTGAACTTTGCAATTGCTAGGTGCCTAAACTGGTTCTCTGTGGAAGTTTAAATTGCAAAATAATCATCTGTAAATCTTTATTCTAAATAATAATGCATGAAATTATAGTAAGAACATTTGGAATGATGCAAAAACAAGTATCACATCCTACATCACCCATTTATGCATTCATATTCAACGGAAATCAACAATTAAAAGGTAATAATACAGTTCTGCCACTTTCTTGCACATATCTGTAACAGACACAGCAAAGTATTCAAAACAGCATGTCACAACTGTGTGCATCAATGAAATCCACATTTAAATTTAAGCATTGTATGAAATCACGCACTTCCTCAAAACAACTTTACAAAACTAAGCTATTACATCTACAGAGGCTTGTAACAGCCATCTGAGTCCTTGCTTTTATCTAGTGTTGAGTACTGCTACTCTGCATACCTCTCAACTGTCCATGATTTAAACTCAAATTGAAGTCACTCCTCTAAACAGCCATGTATCCTGATGGTACTAGGAATTATTATTTCCCAAGGGCAGCTTTCTGTACCTGTCAATGTCTCCTTCCCCATTTATGCCCCCTTCCCCAAATAGCTGTGAGTAATACAACAGTGCCTTTCTGACAGCAATACATACATTTCAGAATCACAAATGATTGTGCAACAGTTAATAAACTATTACAATTATTTGTGAATTCTAGTAATCTAGAATAGATAGTATGAGAAGTGGTGGATGGAGTACAGCTGGATGCGATAACTTTTAGAATGCCTAATTGACATTAGTAGGTGCACAGTAAACTAAATGGTCTGATAGGACACTGACACAAAACGTCTGCGAAGGCTAATGTACATCTGTATTACCTGAAGCTATGAGAACAGATGGAAGGTTGTCTCAAAAGCCATAACACAGACCAGTGATGTGTCAAAAGCCATAATGTTATGTTGTCCTATCTCACCTTCATTCATTGCTGGTTGGGTTTGGAACCGACAATCAGTTCCAACTCGGCCTATACAAAAGCTCGAGAGCTTCCACCGGCTCGAGGCTATACATCATGCTCCCATCATGCTCAGGGAAGATTACCCAGATCTCGTTTGCCTCTAAACAAGATCGGGTGATCCACACAGGCGCTTGGCTAAGTGGAACGTTTTCTTCCTTATAGTTTTTGCTAAACTGGTTTAAAAGTAGTTTAAAATAGTTATTGTTATTGTAGTTTAACAACTTAAGTCGTCAGGACTGGTATCTTGTGCTTTCAGGTGTTCATTGCTGTTGTTGTTTGTTTTTCTGGTGGCTGTTATCTACTGCTAGGCCTGTTTAAACTTTTTTCCCTATCCCGGCCAAACTCATTTAAGTTAGAGAGTTTTGGACTAGTTTCCTTTTCTTGCTTTTTTGGGTAGTCCGTTTGAGTTAGAGGGCTCCCTTGGGCCCATTTATGTTAGAGGGCTCCTTTCAGCTTGTTTAACTTAAAGGGCTTTTTCCCTCCCCTTGTAGCAAACAGTCAGTTAATTTGTTAAGTTAGAACTGTGTCTCCCCTTCCTTTTTCTATAGTAGCGTTATAAAGTTAGTTTTACCTGTTAACTGTCATTGGTATATAAAAAAAAAGAAAGTGTTTTTTCTTGTAGCTGTTTTTTCTGTTAGTGTATTATACTGGTAAGATGTCTAAGGATCCTAAAGAAACTGAACCTTCGTGTTTCAAAAAATGTGACAAGTGCAGCCAGAAAATGTCACTAACTGATGGACACACTAGCTATGTGTATTGTTTGGGTGCTGTCCACCTTCAGGAGTCTTATTCCTTCTGTCATGCCTTTAGTTCCTGGGTACTGATGGAAAAAAAGAACAAACTCATAGTCAGAGGTTTGTTAAAAACCCCATTCTGTGATGCTTTGGAAAAGAATCAGAGTACCTCAAAAACTGCTGAGAAATCGAAATCTTCTAGATCAGAAAAGTCAAGTAAGAGGACGTCTTCTGCTGCTTCAACATCTGAGCTTGAAAATAAACAGGCAAAGGACTCATCTAAGGACCCGAAGGCTTTTGGGCCCCCGAAATCTACCTTTTCAGTTCCAATTGAGATCTCAGGACCAGAAGAGTTTCAGTTTTTTGGAGCTGTTCCCCAGTATTGGAACAGGTCTCCCCAGTCTTGAGATCCCCACTGTTACAGCCTGTGAGGTCATCGACCCTGTCCCCTCAATTCTCTAGAAGCCTTTCGGACAATGATGTGGAGCGAGTGCTGAAGAGACTTTTACGGACCCCGGTGCTGGCCAAGATAGTGTCGACTCTGACCCAGAGGGATTCAGAGGCGACCAATATCTCTTCCCCTTCATCGATTCCAACTTCGACCCATTCTGGGGCTTTGGAGCCAGAGTGTTTGGACCCGATTGTAGCAGAATCGTCAGTGCCGAGACCTACTCTGGGAACATCAAGCCTGACTACTGTTCCGACCACCTCAACTCCATTGGAATTCGATGGGTCTAGGAGCCTACACTTTCCTGTCGGATCTGGGGAGGAGAGTTGGTTTGGACAGTTGTCCAACCTGAATCTACCTGTTGGGGCTTTGGTGCGGGTGAGCTTGGCACCTACATCAACCTCGGAGCCCACTGCCTTGCTTCGGGAGGGGGTTCAGGTTCCTCAGAGCCAGAGGCCTCTTCAGATCAGGGACAGGGGGCTTTTGAGGTGATGAGGAGTGTGCTGTCACCTCAGACTGCCCCACTATCAGGTCCTAGTACTGTTCCCCCAAAAATGCCAGTGCCCATCTCAGTACCATTGCATCCACCCACACATGGAGACCCAAAACCCCAGGACGCCCTATTGGGGAAGCAATCTCTTCCAAAACCTCACCAGAGTACCCCTCTGAGGAGGTCTCTTGGAAGAGGTTATGCAAGAGGAAACATTTAGACTCCCCTGTGGAGTCTGTCACATCAGACATGGCCCTCGATGAGTCAGAAGGGTCCCTATGGCCACCTTCTAACGATATCTCCTTTGCAGACATCCTAGAGATCCTCAAACGGAGAGGTGGCTGGAAGTCCATCAACCCTTCTGAGGATGAGTCTGTGTACCTGGAAGCTTTCGGTTCTCGCCCTTCCACGTCTTGGGTGTCTCCGCCTTTCGACTAGCTCATGAACGTAGTCAGTCGGAAAGCATGGGGCTCTCCGGATTCAGTGGAATCTGTTCCTAGAGGCCAAATAAATTTATTACTGCACCCTCAGATAGGGAGTTCCTCACTAAACGTGTCCTGGTAGATGCTATGGTGGTGTTGGCAGCCACCAAAAAGGAATTGTCTGACACTTCCTCATCTGTCCATCCACCGAATAAAGTCTCGGATGATGGACAGATATGGAAAACGTATGTTTTTTTCAGCTTCCTTTGCCCTTAGGTCACTGAACTACCTGACCCATTTTACTAGGCTTCAGAGGGATCTCCTGAAAGAGCTAGGGGATACTCTTTGAGGTTCTGCAGCTGAGGGGGTTTGGACAAGGTATCCTCCCAGCTCTCCACCTTAAACTCCATGGTAAATTCCTCCATGCGACTTTTCTCTTATGTGGCTGATGGAGTGAGTAGGGCAGCATGTACAGGAACTTCCTTAAGGAGACATTCCTGGATGCGCTTATGTGACTTCGCCGAACCCTTCACGTCTTCCTTTATTGACACCCCTTTTGATGGCTCGCCCTTGTTCGGGCCAAAAGTGAAAGAGACTCTAACCAGGTGCAAGCAAGAAGGAAAGACTCTTTTTGCCATTGGAGTCCATTTCTCCCTCCTTCCAGGCCTTATCCCAAAGGCCAAAAGGGGGGAAAATGTGGTTCCTTAAGTCCCAGAGAGCCTTCCCGGATGCACGTGGTGATTCTTTCCCCAGGGGCAGAGGGGGAAGTAACAATAGAAGATGCCAACCATGTGGCAGAGGGGGTCCACAAAACCAGGATGACAGGGATTCCTTCCTTGGTAGGCCCTTTCATCGCTCCTGAAAGGAGGTCCTTCTGTCCACCTTTGGAGGCAGTCGGGGGTCACTTGTCACTGTATCCAAACGCCTTACTAAAAATAACAAGAGACAAATGTGTACAAGCGATCATATCCAAAGGTTGCTACATACCCTTTTCTTCTACCCCTTTAGAAAAAAAGTCAGTCCCAAATGTTCCACCCAGTCACAGGGACCATGGAACCCTAGAAGTACAAAGGTTGCTAGATAAAAGAGTCATCCAAGATGTCCCTGCAGACCGAATTGTATCCTGAACTTACTCAAGGTTCTTTTTAGTTACAAAAAAGACAGGAGACTGGAGGCCTATTCTGGATCTCAGCAGACTAAACAAGTCTGTCAAGAAGTCAAAGTTCTGGATGGTGACACTGCAGTCGATACTCCCCTTTCTGGGGAAAGACGATTGGATGTCCTCGATAGATCACCAGGATGCGTACTACCACATAAAGATGGGCAGGCGATCCAGGAGTCATTTATAATTTCGGCTGGGAGCCAGTCGCTACCAATTTCGAGCTCTGCCCTTTGGTCTCACTACAGCCCCCAGAGTATTCACCAAATGCATGGCAGTAGTTATGGCTCACTTGAGGTGTCTAGGATTCCGGGTGTTTCCGTACTTAGATGACTGGCTCCTAACTGCCACCACTGAGCATCTACTAACAAGAGCGAGAGACACCACCTTTCGTCTTTGCTCTCAGCTAGGCATCATGATAAACTTCGAAAAATCTGCCTTGTTGCCATCACAGCATATTGTCTTTATAGGAGCAGACTTAAATACAAGACAAATGTTAGCCAAACTTCCTCCCGAGAGGGTTCAAACCTTATGTCAACAAGTCAAAAACCTCTTAATGAAGAAAAAAATACAAGTGAAGGTTGTTTTGAAAGTTTTAGGTACCATGGCGGCAGCAATAACCTTGGTACGCTTGGCTCGTATGCACATGAGGATTTTCCAGTGGCTACTTTTCTCCCAATGGTCCATGCAGGAGCTGCCCATGTCTCACAAGATTATCATAATGGACTCCTGCAAGAGGGATCTGCGCTGGTGGCTTCACTCCACTCAGTTGGATTTAGGCAGACCGTTCATTTTTAAACAACCCACAGCTAGAGTGACCACAGACACTTGCCAGATGGGGTGGGGGGGATTATCTCAGGAAGACTGTCCAAGGCGTTTGGCAGGAATTCAAGAACCAGTTGAATATCAATGTCCTAGAGATGACAGCAGTGCTTTTGTCATTGCAGGCATTCCAGAACTCTCTTCCACTAGGAACAATTGCAATCCAGGCAGACAACATGCCAGTGGTATGGTATATAAACAAATAAGGAAGAGCCAAGTCTTATTCCCTATGTTGAGAGGCCCAAAGAGTATGGCAGTGGGCAGTTTCTTCCCAACGTTTTCTGATAGCAACGCACATCCCAGAGGAAATCCATCGTGATAGCAGACAGACTCAGCAGGGCTATTCTAATGCCTCATGAGTGGTCCCTAAAATAGGAAGTCGCGGAGCAGATTTTCCGCAAGTGGGGCCAGCCTTGCTGCTTCCTCTTTGCCACGTCCATGAATGCCACATGCAGCAGCTACTTTGCCCTGATCCCCCCTCCGGGGAAGTCACTGAGAGATGCACTTGTACACGATTGGCCCCCGAGTCTTCTCTATGCTTTTCTTCCCTTTCCCTTGATTCCCAAAGTCCTTCAGAAAGCCAGCACATTAAGGAGCAGTTTGATACTCATTGCCCCATACTGGCCTCATCAGATTTGGTTCCCTTTTCTATGGCCCCATCTCCAAGAGGAGCCGTGGATTCTGGACCAAGTTCCAGACCTCCTGACTCATCTATCAGGGATGCTCCATCTGTCAATTCAAACCCTCAAACTGACAGCTTGGCTGCTCCACTTCCACTCCTAGCCAGGCTTCCAGATATTTCCCCTGCAGTGAAACATATTTTGATTTCATCCCATAAGGCTTCAACCAGGAAACTATATGCTAGCAAATAGAAAAGGTTCTCCCGTTGGGCGCTCAACAGTCACATTGATCCTTTCACTGCCCCTGTAAAACCGTATTAGACTTTCTAGCAAAACCTTTCGATGAAGGTGCAGCAGCGGCTACCATTCGAGTTCAGTTAGCTGCTATATCAAACTATCATACTGGAGAAATGGGATTCAAAATCATGTCCCACAGGCTTTGCAACACTTTTTTGAAAGATACTTTCTTACTAAGGCCTCCAGTGAAAGAACCACCAGCTACTTATGACCTTAACTTTGTGTTGTCCACCTTTGATCCTTCCTCCCTTTGAAACTGCATCCTCTTGTCAACTAAAGTTTCTAACATGAAAAACAACCTTCTTGATAGCCATCATATCTGCTAGATGGGTATCAGAACTCCAAGCTTTGTCAATACATCCCCCTTACTTGATTTTCCACAAAGATAAGAGTATCCCTGAGAACTAACCCTTCATTCCTCCCCAAGGTATGTTCCGAAGCGATTTGGAATCAATCCATTGACTTGCCTGTTTTTTTCCCAAAACATGGCAACAAGGCAGAGTACAGATTACACCAACTTGACGTACAGAGACAGTTACGTTTCTACCTACACAGAACAAATGAATTCAGGAAATCAGACCAACTATTTGTATCTTTTTCAGATAAAAAGAAGGGTGCCCCAATATTTAAGGTCATGCTTTCCAAGTGGCTTACTGATTGTTTAACCTTCACGTACACATGTCAGAATAGAGAACTTCCAGGAAAGATAAAAGGCCATTCCACAAGAGCTATAGCAACCTCGTTCACCTTTCAAGCGAGGCTACCCATGAATTTAATTTCTGCTGCAGCAACATGGGTAAAGCCTCATACCTTTATTACTCATTACAAAGTTGATTTGGCCTCCAGGAGCAGGGCCTCCTTTGGGTCCACTGTTCTGAAGAGTATTTTCCCTTGAGCCACCCAAGAAAGAAGGTGCTAGGGACGCTGTCCCAACCAGCAATGAATGAAGGCGAGATAGGACAACATAACATTAAGAAGTTATGTACTCACTATAATGTTCCAGGTTTGTTGTCCATCTCACCTTCATTCTTACATCCCACCCTCCTTTCCCCAGCCTTCGCTCCTGGAGGATCAAGAGGTTTATTGCTAAATGGACTTTGATTTTCTCTGAATCTCTTCCTTAGTTCCTTTTTTTTTTGGGACATGGTTATATGTCGATACTGCTAGTTATAGTATTTGCAAACAAGATCTGGGTAATCTTCCCTGAGCATGATGGGATAGGGTATAGCCTCGAGCCGGTGGAAGCTCTCAAGCTTTTGTATAGGTCGAGTCGGAACCGATTGTAGGTTCCGAACCCAACCAGCAATGAATGAAGGCAAGATGGACAACAAACATGAAACATTATGGTGAGTACATAACTTCTTATTTTATACACACTGGTGGGCAAACCAAGTTCATGATTAGAGTCTGACCAACAGGAATTGGGGATCACAAAATTAATAGGTTATAGAGGCTAGAGTACTCTGTTGTTTAAGGTTATTCAATAAAATTAATTTTAAATACTTTACTTACTTATGGTAGGCCAGAGGAATTGCAACTCTGTATTTTTGTCAGGCAAATTTTCCTTTGGTCAAATTTAGACAGGTATGTTTTTAGTGAATGTCAGAATAGACAAACAGTTGGGGTGAATATAGGTTAGATTGGACAGTAGTGGGCATCAGGAATTATGTTCTTTCTCCAGTATTGTGCAGTGTTGAAGTTTGTACTCAAGTCATAAACACACACACACAGATTTTATATATATATGTTGAACAAGTCAACGAGAGCTCAAGCATAGGATACGCAGGAAGAAAAAGGAGCAGAAGTCGTCCAGGACCACTGACGAGGAATTGAGTAAAGCAGGTCTTCAAAATAAACTAATTGTCAACATCTCTCACTATATTTTGAGTCCAAATGAGATGTCAGTTTTTAATAAAGGGTTAACCTTCATACCTGTGAGCAATGGTAATATTGCTAATACTCAACTTTTTCCTGGACTTTGAATTTAAAGGTTTTGTTTAATGACAACATTAATGCCACTTTTGTGCCTATCAACCATACAGGCATTTGAATCAGCCTGTGAAAACAAACTGTATGATGCCTTTCTAAGTGGTAAGTTGCCCTATTCATTTTATAATCTAACTAGAAGAGAAATATTGGCACGTAAGACACTAAAAAATAATCCGGATATAATAATAATAAAACCATCTGATAAGGGAGATGCAGTAGTGTAATGGATTACACACAGTACATGTCATCAATCAGAATTCTTTTAATGGATAGGGCAACTTATGAATCAATTGATGAGCAGAGTATAGGACATATAAAAGCTACACAGCACAAATATTTTTTCTGTGCATTTATGTTTCTGAGTTGGTTATACCAATGTTCTATGGCTTGCCGAAGGCACATAAAACGTCATCCATTAACATTAATAAGACCTATAGTTTCAAGAACAGGATGGGCGATGGAACCGATACCTGTATATATTTAGAAAGGGAACTAAAGGGCACTTTGATTTATTCTAAAAGTTTTATATTAGATTCTAATGATTTTAACAACAGCTTTTCATTTGGTCTACGGATAATATAATGGACATTATTATTTGTAACATTAGATATGGAGTCTTTATTCATAGTGATCCCCAAACCTGGGGAATCAGAGAGTATAAAACTATGCATAGTGATTTCTCTGCACTGAAGACTAGTACTATCTGTGAGCTATTAATTCTAATTTTAAAAAATAATGTATTTACCTTTAACCATAAAATTTTATTTATAACTGAAAGGAGTGGTGATGGGTATTCCCATCTCCAATATGCATGCTAATATAGTCTTGGGGCTATGGAAGCAAGAATACATATTTAACAATGCCATCAACCCCTTCCATAATAACATATTCTATAAAAGATTTGTTGGTGATGTCTTTGTCAAATGGAAAGGGGATGAGACATGTCTTGATTCCTAATTCGTACTACGGTTGGTCATTTGAAGCTTAAAATGGAGAAGTCAAAGGGATCTATTAATTTCTTAGATGTCACTTTAAATAGAAATGCTTATGACTTTTTTGACATTAAAGTTTACAAGAATGATGTGTGTAAGAATTCATATTTGCATAGGGCTAGTATGCATCCATCCTTTGTTTTTTAAAAATATTCCTAAAGGACAAATGATAAACTAAATATGCAACAAGAAACTTTTGAAATGCAACTAGAAGGAATGACACAAAGCTTTTTGAGTAGAGGCTGCAGTGAAAGAGAGGTAAACGATAGGTATATATTGCTGAAAATAGAACAGCAATCGTATGTTCATATGGTGGGCCATGTAGTATAAAAGAGTCTATTACAAAAGACATACGAATGCCCATTACTAATAATAGACATACTACCACCTTTAAAATATAATATCAAAACACTGGCATATCATAAAGTATGTTGAAAAACTTAAGGACATACTACCTGAGAAGCCCAAGTTTAGTTATGAAGGAGCGAATAATCTTAAGCAAAAGCTAGTTATAAAGAGCAAAGAGAGATCCGTCAAACAAAGCAGTATGGTACATATCCTTGTGGGAGTTACACGCACTGCAGTTGGATTAGTGGGGATGCTTATTTTGTACATCTGAATATGGGTTGAGTGTATAAGTTTAACTGTTTTGCAAACACAACTAGTGTGATATATTTAGCAACTTGTAATCTGTGCCCGAGTTACTATGTTGGTAAGACCAAGTGTAGGTTAAAAGAAAGGATTTGTAACTGTTTGTCAGACATAAGAAGAAAGGTTAAGACAAATGCCCTTTACTAGCATATTCAGAAGGAAAGTGAAAGATCATAACTTTAGTTCTAAGGTTATGGAAGTTGCTACCACTGATATTTATAGAGAAGGGGACATTGTTACCAAAACTGAAAGAGCTGAATGCAAATGGATACAAGGATTAAGATCAGACAGCCATCCAGGCTTAAATGGGTCTATATTCAGCCATCGAATAAGAAATATATCAAACCTGTGTTCATCGAATGTAAAACATCAAACGTTCGATTCAGCGAACATTCAGTCATCGAATATTTTCCCGAGGGGATGTAGTTAGTTGACCAACATTAGGAAATTTGCCCTTTTTCCCCACAAACTTGTAAACCATCCACTAAATGTCCCATCCCTTCAGAATCTACTCCAACCCTATCGCACCACCAGACCACTAAGATCCAGCAACAAAAATCACTTGCAGATCACTAAAGCCAATAACTCTGCTGGTGAAGCATTATTCTCTTGCGCCATAGCCAAATTATGGAATTCCCTCCCACCCACAATTACCTCCGTACCATCATGCACCCACTTCAAAACTTTACTAAAAGCGCACCTAAAAACATGCTGGCGATGCCCTTGCAATTCCCACTCTAATATTACCCACCCCATCCAACCACTACCTTTCTATCCACCCCACTAACTATCTTGATTATAGCAAGCTCAGATGCTCATAAGCCTAGTACTTATTATACAGCAGGAACTTCTTATTGTAAGATTTGTTAATGTCTGTTTTGTACTTCTCAGATAAAGATTCTAGTTGTCTACTGATGTACTATGTACTTCATCAGTAAATATGTTTGTAATTAATTGCTATGTTAAATTGTTAATCGCTATGTAATCCAATGTAACTACTGTCTGTTTATTTTAACTGTGGAGCTTTTCTCCCCAGGCCTCCGCTGAAAATGGACCTATGTCCAGTCGGACACTCCTGGTCAACAAATGTAAATAAATAAATAAATAAATAAATAAATAGTGCGATCTCAGAGTTGATATATATGGAGGTGTGGGTTTGATATACTTC
This sequence comes from Protopterus annectens, assembly GCF_019279795.1. Taxonomy (NCBI): domain Eukaryota; kingdom Metazoa; phylum Chordata; order Ceratodontiformes; family Protopteridae; genus Protopterus; species Protopterus annectens. Next base: position 1,373,222,151 of record NC_056741.1, on the reverse strand, counting down.
GGTGTGTATTTCGGTATGCATGTTGGTCCACTGTCTCTTTTCCTTAGATAAAATATTCAATGATTGGACATTCACTGAATTGAACATTCAGAGTTTTACGTTGGATGAACAGAGGTTCGATGACTGAAATAGATGTGGCTTAAATACATCTGTCTCTTTAAAGTGTGTACTTAAGGCAAAGCCTATCAGATAAAACGTTTTAAATGAATGCATTTTATTGTTTTTCAGTAGCATTGTTTATGCATAAAAATGCCCATATATAATTAAATGTGATTATTTAGTTGTATATTTATTAGTCTGATGTAAGCAAAGGAAAGTGACATCATTTTTTAAAAGTTTATCAGTGATTTCGTAGATATATTTTATTGTCTTTTTAGCTCCTGTTTTTTATTCATAGATAAGGGTATATTTATTTATACAATTAACTTTAAATTAGTTTTAAATGTATATGATTATGAATTATGCTTAGTACATATATTTAAGGATGTGAACTTTGCAACAGGAAGTAAGACTTGAGGAAGCTCTTGTTGTGAAAACTTTTTTGTGTGAAGCTTGTGTTTGTAATTAAAGATTCATCTTCTGTTGTATCCAAAACACTTTTATGTTTATGTGTGTGTATATATATATATATATATATATATATATATATATATATATATATATATATATATATATATATATATATATATACATATAGATATATATATATATATATATATACACACACACACACACACACACACACACACACACACACACACAAACATAAAATTGTTTTGGATATTTACTATCATTATGTCCGAATGGCAGTCGGACGAGTGTGTGCCATTGTCGAAAGGCAGTTTTCCAATGAGCAGAATGCCGAAGCAGAAAACATTGATTACACTCCAGAATGGGTAGTGTAATTGATTATCTGAATTTAGCTTTCTGAGTGGCGATCGCTGTTCAATGTGGAAGAGAGAATGAACCCATTTCATCACTGTGGTGTGGTCTTGGAGTTGGTATATATAATTTGTAGGGGGTGTGGGGGAGTATATGGGGGCTTGCCCCCCTGCAGAATAGTTACAGAAATGTACCATTGACTGTAGAATGTAACGGTACATTAAGGTGCGTAGCATGGGTGACTGATGTCACCTCCTGCTTTGTTGAATACAAACACACCCTCGGGTTGGGAGGGTGGCCTAATGGTTAAGGTGTTTGCCTTACAAACACAAGGTGCAGGGTTTGAGTCTCACAAGGGATAATTGGCTAGGCTTAAAATGGCTCACAAGGGCAGTTAGCTTAGTACTAATCTATGAACCTATCTATGAACATCGAAATAGGGGTGTCAATGTATTCATTTACGACCTGACTGCTCTTTCGATAGTACAGATTTGGCATTTAAGATCAAGGTTTTGATTGATCGACCGATGCAGTTTCGTACTTTCAATAGTAAACCATATATATGTATATATATGTTTTGGGGGTGTCCCCAGGAGGTAGCAGGTGTGCCCCCACCCCACCCCCACGCAAAAATGCAAACACTACTTAAAATTGGTGTTCTTTTTGGATTTCGAAGTTGTAGTGGTAATGTTTTTGAGATTTTTGTTTATGTTTGGCATACGTCTACTTGACCTTTTTACATCAGCACAAGCATTGTCGATGTCTGTGCACACTGCCAATGTGTCTTATAATGTACACCAGAGAAGTGTCTTAAAATTATTTTCAATAGTATCTTGCTTGTTTACTCCTCTAAAGTTGAATGATCAAGTAACCTGTTTAGAATGATATCTAGCTTTGAATTGAAGTCACTGTGACAAACACCTGCTGGTAGCAAACAGGTTAGTAAATCAATCAATCAAAACTGTATGTTAGGGGAAAAAAAAGAGACTGATTGTACTCCTGCCTCCATTAATGTTCATATCAATTGGAGATTATTCCTTAAGTGTTTGTTTTTGTATATTCCAGAGAAGATGAAAGGGATCTGCATCTGGGGGTTTCTCAGTACCTAAGTATAATCACACTGGTTAATGGTGCACCATATGTTATATAAATAAATAAGTACAACAAAAGGCATTTACTGTAGAGAAACAATATGTTGTTTAATGACATAATAAAGTAATGACATAAAATGTAACGTCCAGTACTTCAGCAGAGTGCCTTTAAGGATTAAAAGCAGAAATCCCTAGATAGTAAACCTAAATACAAAAACAGCAGCAATTCACAAAGCAATAAAACAATTAAACAATCAAGTTGTTAAATAATTTAACATTAAATAATTGTTCATTTAAGATCAAAATCCTAACACCTTTAGGGAAGAAGTGTAAAACTAGAAAATAAATGTGCTTCTTTCACTGGTAATCTGTGTTCCAAAGATCTACCTCCCCCAACATTCTGTGATAGATTCTAAAACAGTAAATTTAAACAATGTGCAGTCGATATATGATTAGTCCAACAACAATGTACAAGATTTATTCTTAATATCAAAGAGGTGTTTTTGAACCCTGCGTTTAATTACTCCTTTAGTCTGGCCAATTTATACCATAGCATAGCAACACCTAGCAGCATATGCACATTCCTAGTATTCCAGTTGTAGTGTTCTACACAATTACATGAAGTATATTAATCTTAGTTACAGTCTGGTTATTCCTTGCATTGCTTTACAAATTTAATTATTGAATTATCTCCTTAGTACAAGTTGACCTTGTGTTAATGGAAGGGTCTTTTAACTGTTTGTTGAGTATGTGATGGGAACAGAAGTAGCTCATATTAGTATTTTAGCATTAAAGATCTCTTTCTGTTTGTTGAGAATGAAGAAAGCATGTCTTCATTTTCAGCTGCCATTGTTAATCCCAGTGATTGCTCTCTGCTCTTTAAAATGGCTCAACCTTTTCAGCTTCTGATGTTGATCCAAGCATTGCAGCTTGACTTTGTTGACCTGAAGAGATCACCAGGGATTTATTATCCAATGAAATGTCAATCAAGTGTTTGCCCAACCTTCAGTATAGTTTAGATATATTTAATTGGATGTTGGATCTTGTACCACAGCTCTGCTGTAAGTCACAGTGCTGCTAAACTTTCATAGAAAATGTAAAACTTTGAAAACAGGCGCAAATAAAAAATACATTAGCAGAAGAGTAAGATACTCTGCATCACCCACAATCTTGGGGGAAGGGGGAAGCCCTCTGTATATGATCTACTTATGTATTCCCACTCAGGGATAATGCTGTCTTGCAGAAAAGGAATACCCAACTAATTTAAACCTTTGGCTACAAATATTAAGAATGTCTGTGATCTGCTTAGAAAACCTACTGCTGCATTGTTGGCAGAGGAAGCAAGGTCTTTGTTGCTGACTATATTTTCCTCAATTCTCAACACAGCTAGGTGCTGCATGGGCATTAGATTTTTCTGCTGTTTTGTAAAGCCATTAATTTTATATGTTGGTAAAACATAATACTAGTATAGGTTTACAGGTAAGTATGAAACTAGTTACCCTTGCTGGATATTTTAAACCTAACCAATATACCCAAGCTGAGAATCAAACCCTATACCTTGTATTTGTGAGGTAAACACATTAACCATTATGCCAACGTCCACCTGGGGATTCCTATGGTGCTGGTTGTTTGTGTAACTGTGGCAAATTCATTATTTAATTGTAGAAGAGGACATGCTTAAGGCACCACAACTTTGCAGTATTTCTCTGATAGTTTACATTTCAGTTATGTATTCCCTATACTAATAAAAAAATCATAAACGGTCAATTCCACGTACAAAAACACTTTAATAAAAACTCAAATGACTGCACATAAAAACATATTAAGCGCTTTCATCTCTTCATAAGGAAACTTCATCAGAATACATCCCATGCATTTAAACACACCTTTTTAAAAGATATAACAAGTAACATCATCATTTGAATGCACCAATCCATTTCATTTGTACTTAATTGAATCAATTATATTAAAGAAATATTCATAGTATTTCACATATCACATTGGAACTGAAATAAAAATTATTGTTGTTTGAATAAATAGGAAATATTGTTCATTTTAAAACAGCCATAATTATACTTTAAAATATCATTAAATAAAATCTTCAAATGTTTTAAATTATGAAACATGTAAATGAATAAATATAAATATATATATTGCAACTCTACACCTATTTGAGCATATTAGCTCTCTCTTTTAACATAAGGGTAATATATACAAATTCATTTAACCCTGGGGGGAACATAGCTGCCAAAATAAATTGCCATTCTGTTTCTCTTTTCTTTAATAAATTTTTCCATTCCCCCCTCTAGGGTTAATATTAATCTTCTCTATAATACCAAATGTAAATTTAACAAAGGATGAACAAGTAAGGGAATGTTTATACAGAGCATTGCTCAACTTTTGATTCTTAATATCATTAGTATGTTCATATATCCTAGTTTTTAGACTCCTCTCGGTCGTACCCACCTAAAAATGTGAGCACGTCTCACAGGTTGCTAAATATATTACCTTACTAGTATTACAATTCCCTTTCTTGAAAAAAACTTTGCTCTTTAAAGAATTTTTCAAGACCAAAAAGGATTCCTTCATTATATATACACACTGACTACAATTCCCACAAGGCCTAGTAGCCTGGACCTTACCATCAAAAGTATAGAGCTTGTGTTCCAATAACCTTTTAAAACTTGGTGCAGTCTTGGTTACAAAATATGGTTTGCTTCCAAGTTTTTCCAAAACCTCCCTATGAGTTCTAAAAATGTTCCACTTTTGCATCAAAACTTTTTGGAAACTGTTACTAGAATGATTGTATTGTAACACAGAAGCTCTATTATAATTTGTATTGTTATTTATACCAGAATTAGTTTCTTTATTTAAACTAATTCCCAAGAGTGGCTGATATTGGGTACCCCACTTACTATATACTTCACCAATTATCTCATCAATTAATGATCTGGGGTAGCCCCTATTTAAAAACATATCAACAATCACTTCCAGTTCAGTATGGACATCCTCAAAATGTGAGGTCATCCTGGCTATTCGTATTGCCTGCCCTTTAATAATACTCTTTTTTTTGTTTGAGAGGGTGATTACTGGCAAAGTGCAAATATGCATTGCAAAATGTCGCCTTCCTATACACTTTAGATCTAAAACCATTGGTGTCATGCATAATAAACGTATCCAAATAACTGATGCTATCCAAACCAAAGCTATGTGTAAAATTTAAAAATGAAGTAGTACCACTTTGATAACCAATGACATCATCTATTTCAGCAGCTGTACCTTGCCATAAAATAAAAATATCATCCAGAAAATGAGAATAAAGTTTTATTTTATTTCAATGGGGGCAGCCCAAAACAAACCTGCTTTCCCAACCTAAAAGAACAAGATTTGCACAGGCTGCCCCCATGGCTACCCCTTGAATTTATTGATAAAATTCACCTTCAAACCAATAAAATTATTTTCTAACACTAAAGCCATGAGTTCACAAATCAAAGTCACCTGGTCATGCGTCAAATCAGAATATTGAAATAATGTTTCTTTAAAAAACTCCAATCCTATATCTTTGGGGATAACTGTAAAGAGGTCTTTGATATCAATGGTTAAAAATATCAATTCCCTCGACCATAATTCTGGTTTAAGCAACCCCAAAAAATCCCATGAATCTTTAACGAGATGCGGTGACTTTTCTATAACATGTTGAACTCTCTGGTCAATATATACTGCTAAGGGGTGTGTTTTAGACCCCCTTACAGCTACAGTAGGTCTAAAAGGAGGTTTTTGAATATTTTTGTGTATTTTCGGTATTCTTAAACAAAAAATCATATACCTCATTGTTGATTATATTATAAACTAAATATTCATCCAGGTAAGAATCTATTCTTGCATATGCTACATTAATTTGATTTTTGGACACAGGGGTATAAGTTGTTTCCTCGAATAGTAACGACTGCATTTCATTAATATAATCCTCATTCTTATATAGTACTACACCTCCCCCTTTATCCGGGGTCATTATTCGCACTGTTCTATCTCTTCTCAAATCTAAAAGCAAATAGTATTCATCTTTAGTTAAATTCCAAGGAATCCTTTGGTCATTCATATGCAGCCTATATATATCCTCCAAGGCCAATTGTTCAAAAGTGGCTATCAATGGGTTTAAAGGTGGATTGTATGTACTTTTCTTTCTATACCTACTTGTACTACCTAAATTACTTTCAACCATATCATTGTTCCCACCTAATTGCAATTCCAAATATAATTTCCTAGTGTACAATTTTAAGGCCAACACATTTTCCACTACATTATTTTTACCTTCAGAAATAAACTTTATTCCTTTAGATAATAATTGAAAGTATTCGTCTGTAAAAACCCTTTCAGTATAGTTGCATATTGTAAATCCATTTTGGTTATAGACAATTTTATCATTTAACTCCTGTATCTGTTCCCCTGATGGTAATTTTTCCTCTGTGCATAAAAATTCATGTTGTTTATCCCTTTTTCTCCATAATTCTGTGCTAATCCTTCCAAGCATCTTACCATGGGAAAATCTTGCCTCCCATCTTCTACGCTTTCCATATGTTCAGCATTGCCATTGTTCCCCTTAAATACCTCACTGTATCTCTGTGGTCCAATTTCTTTTCCTTCATTACCCTGGTTAGTACCATTGTCAATAAATGGGATAGGATAAACTTGTTTATTATTGTACTGTTTCAAATCACGTTTAAGTTTCCGTTTTTTCTTTTGAAAAATATTGTTACATCTTTTTTCAACCCTATCTAAAACTTTGGAATATAATCCCTGATACTGTGAAAACAACAAATCTTCTTTAATTTTCCTATCTAAACTAGCAACCTCTTCAGCCAAATGACCCTCTTGTTTTTCATAATAAAAAGCAGTTTTCTTTAACAATTCTAGTCTAATGTGATCAAAAAAGGAAATAAAATCTCCTAAAATTTCATTACCATATAATATACCAAAAGGAAATTTATGTATTCTAAGTCCCTGAGGGACAATTTTCAACACTAAACATTCATTAATCTAAGCAATGTCCATTTGCGTAGTTTTTAACTTGAAAAGTCTTTTTTCAAAAAAATATATAAAGTCTTTCAAAGACCCAAACTGGTTGTCGTAGTTGTTAGAATGTAATCTCACAGTGTCCGTATTATTATTAAGATTTCTGTTAAAACTGAACTGCTTCGATACCAAGACGTTTAATTTTTAACTGCTTTCAACTGTCTCGATATTGTACTGACAGTTAGCTGTTTGTAACGTATTAACAGCTGCTCCTTGCGAGCCTATATTATTAAAGTTTACAGTACCTTTTTTAGAAATATGATCCCCTTTGGGATCAAGATGCTGTACTTCCTTGGCAGGAAAACCACCATGCAGAGCCAAATCATCAGTGGAAAAAGAACGCTGTCCACACTCCACCATGAAGTCATCTTGCTGTCTCTCGGCTCCAATTACCACATGATCTGAAGGGCCAATCAGGCTTGAAGCCCGTATACCTTTTCCATTCGCCTCATGAATATTCATGCTAGGCTGATTAACGATACCACCACTTCCGAAACCACCAGACAAACTGGGCTGAGAAAGCAGTTCTATAAGTTTGGTTAAATCACCTTTCAAATGCCTAACCTCTTCTCTTAGCTGCGACAGTTCAGTTCTAGTACTCTGGTTTGAAACTTCAGCACCAGTTGAATTGAATGCGAATACTAAAACACACCCCTTAGCAGTATATATTGACCAGAGAGTTCAACATGTTATAGAAAAGACACCGCATCTCGTTAAAGATTTATGGGATTTTTTGGGGTTGCTTAAACCAGAATTATTGTCAAGGAAATTGATATTTTTAACCATTGATATCAAAGACCTCTTTACAGCTATCCCCAAAGATATAGGATTGGAGTTTTTTTGAAGAAACATTATTTCAATATTCTGATTTGACGCATGACCAGGTGACTTTGATTTGTGAACTCATGGCTTTAGTGTTAGAAAATAATTTTATTTAGTTTGAAGGTGAATTTTATCAACAAATTCAAGGGGTAGCCATGGGGGCAGCCTGTGCACCTGTATACGCAAATCTTGTTCTTTTAGGTTGGCAAAGCAAGTTCGTTTTGGGCTGCCCCCATTGGAATACAATAAAACTTTATTCTCGTTTTCTGGACGATATTTTTATTTTATGGCAAGGTACAGCTGCTGAAATAGATGATTTCATTGGTTATCTAAGTGGTACTACTTCATTTTTAAATTTTACACATAGCTTTGGTTTGGATAGCATCAGTTATTTGGATACGTTTATTATGCATGACACCAATGGTTTTAGATCTAAAGTGTATAGGAAGGCGACATTTTGCAATGCGTATTTGCACTTTGACAGTAATCACCCTCTCAAACAAAAAAGAGCATTATTAAAGGGCAGGCAATAAGACTAGCCAGGATGACCTCACATTTTGAGGATGTCCGTACTGAACTGGAAGTGATTGTTGATATGTTTTTAAATAGGGGCTACCCCAGATCATTAATTGATGAGATAATTGGTGAAGTATATAGTAAGTGGGGTACCCAATATCAGCCACTCTTGGGAATTGGTTTAAATAAAGAAACTAATTCTGGTATAAATGACAATAAAAATTATAATAGAGCTTGTGTGTTACAATACAATCATTCTAGTAACAGTGTCCAAAGTGTTTTGATGCAAAATTGGAACATTTTTAGAACTAATAGGGAGGTTTTGGAAAAACTTGGAAGCAAACCATATTTTGTAACCAAGACTGCACCAAGTTTTAAAAATTTATTGGAACACAAGCTCTATACATTTGATGGTAAGGTCCAGGCTACTAAGCCTTGTGGGAATTGTAGTCAGTGTGTATATATAATGAAGGGAATCCTTTTTGGTCTTGAAAAATTCTTTAAAGAGCAAAGTTTTTTCAAGAAAGGGAATTGTAATACTAGTAAGCTAATATGTTTAGCAACCTGTGAGACATGCTCACATTTATAGGTGGGTAAGACCGAGAGGAGTCTAAAAACTAGGATATACGAACATACTAATGATATTAAGAATCGAAAGTTGAGCAATGCTCTGTATAAACATTCCCTTACTTGTTCCTCCTTTGTTAAATTTACATTTGGTATTATAGAGAAGATTAATAATAACCCTAGAGTGGGGCACTGGAAAAATTTAATAAGGAAAAGAGAAACAGAATGGCAATTTAGGTTGGCAGCTATGTTCCCCCCGGGTTAAATTAATTTGTATCTATTACCCCTATGTTACTAGAGAGAGCTAATATGCTCAAATATGTGTAGAGTTGTAATATATATATTTTGTGTCTTTCGGCTTTTCTCGGTTAGGGGTCGCCACAACAGAACTCCGGTCTGCTAATGATTGGTAGTGGATTTTTATGTACCGGGTTACCAGCCCTGACGCACAACCTTCAACGAAGGCACGCCCCATTCACGTATGCCTCCACACAGAAGACGGTCTAGCTGAGAATCGAACGGGACAACATCTTGCTATGAGGCGACAACGCTACCGCAGCACCACCATCGCAGGGCTTTAGAGTTGTAATATATATATTTATATTTATTCATTTACATGTTTCATAATTTAAAACATTTGAAGATTTTATTTAATGATATTTTAAAGTATAATTATGGCTGTTTTAAAATGAACAATATTTCCTATTTATTCAAACAACAATAATTTTTATTTCAGTTCCAATGTGATATGTGGAAAACTATGAATATTTCTTTAATATAATTGATTCAATTAAGTACAAATGAAATGGATTGATGCATTCAAATGATGATGTTACTTGTTATATCTTATAAAAAGGTGTTTTTAATGGTATGGGATGTATTCTGATGAAGTCTCCTTATGAAGAGATGAAAGCACTTAATATGTTTTTATGTGTTGTCATTTGAGTTTTTATTAAAGTGTTTTCGTATGTGGAATAGACCATTTATGATTTTTATTAGTATATATACTTTTTAAAGGTTTTTATCTGTTGAATTAATACAATTGAAAACTGTGTGGTCATGCTAAACAGGCACCCCTTTTTGTCAAGGAAAAGAAGGAGAGTGATCATGCATGACAGTCAGGTTCAGGTACTCGTAAGCCAGGGGGGGAGTGATGAGAGACAGAACCCATGCATGCTGTTCTGAAGAGGATGCAGTGCTGTTAATCCACAAGCACTGGGATTTTATTCTGAAGTGGAATTCAAGGAGGAAAACTGCTAGGTTTTGAAGTCTTACTGTCCTTTTATTGGAGAAAATGTATCACATGATCGGTTGATGCTTACTAGTAAGGAAGGAACGGGATTTTTATTTTGTAGATGGGCTGAATGGATTGAAAACAGTAAACTGCCAGCATTCTATTTTCCTTCATCTGACTTACTGCCACCTGAAAGGCCTGCAACATGTCACCTATTTATTTTTGTTATGTCAATAAAGTGATAAAGTGTCATGGCCCTTTGTTGCTTGATAGGTAACTGGACCTGTTTGTGTCATGCTACTATCTTCTACACATTGTGTGTCCAAGTAGTTTACTTTGTCCTTGAATAATTAAAGTAATTTGAACTGGTAGTCACATCCAGAATTATAAGGTGACTCAAGACAGAATTCCATCCTGGTTTCATGTCAATCTTCACATTCTTCCTTCTTTTCCCAAATTATTTCTCAATGTTGCATAGTCCCACTCTCTCCACTTCCATGTGTAAAGCCGTACAATCTTAGATGTCGATCATTAGACCACTGCTAAAGTAGCCTTAGCTACATGGGTTATATCCTGCCTAGGATATAACAACCAGCCAGCTTCCAAAGCTTCAGGGCACTTTCTATGTACTCAGACTGTTGATAGCTTAAGCAGAGCTGAAGAAGTTCAGTAGTCTGTGCGCCAAGCACTTCAGGGCTTTCCTGCTACAGAAGAGCGCTTTTCTTGTGGATTTTCAGGGATTGTTGGTTGACTAGTATTTCTCCATTGTTGTGCAATTAAGTTATCTTTGGGAAACAAACTTTCACAATTATTTTTATGATTGAAACTGTCCTTTGTTGACTAGATCTGTTTGTTTTATGTTAGGAATTTACTTTTTTTTTTTTACTCTCACATGACTTCTGTCAGTTTAAAAATTGGTTATTTTATTACTTTTAATGTAAACTTTGTTTTTTCTAATGTTTACTCTAATTTCTACTGATGAAAGTTTTATAAATTGTTTTGTGGGTCTGGAGTAAGTGTATACTGTTCTTGTCTTAGTGTTTTAAGGTGAAAACACTACTTGTTTGACATGTAACATTTGCTGACTGCTGCTGATGTTATTTTTTCCTGGGTTTCAGGCCTTCTTCTCAGCTTTAACATTAAACAACTTTATTCTTCTTGCCCCCATCCACAGAAAAATAAGAAATTTCCAGAGAGCCTTCACCTTTTCAGCAGGCTACTACTATTTTGCCTCAGTTGCAGATGGGAGACCCCTGCAGTGGCCATGTCTAGCTCTACAGACTACTCTTCTTCTTCTTCTTCTTCTTCCATTGCTTCCTGTGGTATAGTCTCTTCGGCCCCCATAGATCAGGAGTTAGGCACGTCCTCTGTGGTTGTTGAATTGTTAGTGGTGGGTATGAGAAAAACACTCTTGTCAGTCTTACAGGAAGGACTGGAGAATGTCTCTTTGCCTAGCTGGACTGGGTTACCTTGGGTGATAGCCCTGACAAGAATCTGTCTGTGTCAATGGAGACAACCGTCAAAAAGAAGTAGAACATTAAACATTTATCTTCTCTTGTCTCTGTTACTTTAGACAGGGAAGATTTACTGGGCTTAGTTCAGGCTTTTAACTCTTCTCATTCTGGATTTACTTCTTCTTCTTCTTCTTTTGGCATTTCCCGGTTAGAGGTTGCCACAGCGGATCAACCATCTGCTCATGATTGGCAGTGGAGGGTTTACGGTGTCGAGTTGCCAGCCCGATGCCCAACCTTCTACAGAAGGCACACACATGCATGCACTCATGCCTAGGGCCAATTCAGAGTGTCCAATCCACCTACAGCATGTCTTTGGGATGTGGGAGAAAACTGGAGCACCCAGTCCACAGGGAGGGCATGCAGACTCTGCACAGAAGGCACCCCAGCCAAGGATCAAACTCGATAACCTCTTGCTGTGAGGCAGCAATGCTAACTGCTGCACCAAAGCGGCCACCCTCATTCGGGATTTACTGGTAAGAGAAAAAGGAATTCTTAATTTCCTGAAGATTCCCAGTGTGATGAACAGGGAATTGCTTGTGAGCGAAAAACAACTGTTATTATTTTTCTCCTCAAAAAACTTGCTTCTTATTATCCCTTGTAAGAATTTTCTTTTTCTGAAGCCATTACTTGGATGAACAAACTGTTTCACTGGGAAAATAATGACAGTGTGGTTTCTATATAAAAATAAATATTATGATTACAATTTGAATTTCCTCATCTTATTCCTGTTCTTTAAGCCTTGCAGGATATTTTTATTACTGCCTGCAACATGCCTGGCAGCCAGGCAGATAGACTGTATAAGGTTCTTTAATATTACAAGGATTTATTTTCTAATCCCAAATCCGACCTTGCAGTTATTTTCTTGGAAAATCCTTCTGCATCTAAACATTTAGTAAATGCTAATCCCCCCAACAAGGATGGGAAAGATTTTGATGCATATGCAAAAAGAGTGTGTTCCTCCACTGCTCTAATTTTTTTGGCATTTTTAATTGTCAAACTTACATGTTAAAAGTGTATGTTTCTTCTTTTGATACCAAGAGGAACATTATTGCTACCTTTCCTTCTTCTTGGAGGAAGTCTTCTCTAAATACTCACATTGCTTTTGTTTGTCAAGTATCGAAACATTCTTTAAAGTGTGTTTATAATTCAACTGATGCCTCTTCCATAACAGCAGCTACTGTCTCTGTTATGAGAAGATTTGCATGGCTGCATTCTCAATATTTGTCCAAGGATGTTAAAACTGAAATTTTGAATTCTCCCCTTGATAGGGAAGTTGTATTTGGACCATATGCTGCTGAGTTACTGAAAAAGTGTGATGAGAGAGGGAAACGGATTCAAGTGGTGATTCAGATTTTTCAGCCTCCCTTCTCCATTTGGTAAAGGTTTCATCCCTAAAACATGATGCTTTTATAAACAAGCAAAATAAGCAGACTTAGCAAACTTCTGGCAAGCAGATGCTCAAAACCCAATGGTGAAGAGGCTTCAAAAAGAAAGGAGAGCTTCCCAGAAGGTAGGACTGTCCAACAAGTCTAAATGAGTATCTCTAAATTATTCCCACACACACACACACACACACACATGCACACACACACACACACACACACACACACACACACACACACACACACACACACACACACACACATATACTCACTGGCAAGCTTCTGGCTCTCCATTTCTTTCTTTGGCAAAGGATAATCTGAGACAAATGGGTTCTGAGAGTGATCCATCAGGAGTACAGATAGCATTGTGAGTGCCTTCCTCATTTTAGGGGATTCCTCCTCATTCACCAAATCAAACTTCTTTTTCCCTCCTGTCATTCAGCATCAGCAGACTCAGGGAATACTATAATCTATTTCTCTTTTTCTGAAAGGGAAAGATTTTTATTCAAGAGTGCTTCTAGTATCAAAGAAAAAAGCCTCATGAAGACCAGTTATAGAGCCTAAAGCTATCCTTTTAAGTCACAAAGTTTAAAATGCTGTCCCTTCACAACTTGTTGCCACTTATTGCCCCCTTTCAGTATTTTTGGAAACTATGCATTTGAAGGATGCTTAACATCATATTACTATTGCCTCTGATTTCAAACTTTTATAAAGGTTTTCTAGAGTATATGTTTAGTTCTGAATGTTACCTTTTAGGTTATCCACTGCTGTAATGATGTTCACTAAGTGTCTAGATCCATCGATAGCCTATTGCAAGGTATTCACATTTTCCTTATTTTGGCAACTTGCTTATCTTTGCGGAGCCATTTTCAAAGTGTCAGGAATCTTTCACTTGGGTAAGAAATGTCCTTCGCACACTGTGTTTCCAGGAGGACATTCTAAAATCTTGTTTGACACCTTCATGCAGGATTGCATTAATGGAATGTCTCTTGGATATTTTTCTTCTACAGGAAAAAGTAGATTTACAGCTAGATCAATTCCTGAGTTTTTCCACTTAGTCCAAGAATTCAGCAAGGGAATTCGTCATTATTCATGGCATCTATGATTCTCATGATTCCTCTAACAAGACTCCACGTGAAAAAAATTCAATGGTACCTAGAATCAGTGTGGTCCAACATCAGCACCCCCTGCGTTTCAAATTCCAGATTTGAAATTTGTAAAAAGGGAACTGCTTTAGTGGAGAGATCAGTTTTATCTGAATCCAGATCTACCATTCTCCCTTCCAGCTCCAGTACAGTCTGTAACAAAAAATGCTTTAGACTTTCCTTGGGGAGCTATGTCTTTGCATGTGAAAGAGCAAAGCTTTTGGAACACAAAAAGACCAAAACACTTAAACTATAAATGATATGCTGGCAGTTATAAATGTACTCAACTCTCTTAATCATCTGTACTCCCTAGGTTCACAAATGGAAATTAAATCAAGGATTCTTCCAAGGATTTGATCAAGCTGTGGGAACACCTCAGGTAGGTCTTTTTACCTCCATTCACAATAAACAACTGGCAAAGTTCTGCTCCCTTGCAAGCAGACCCAAAAAACAGATAATTCTTATTTCCTTGGAAGAGAATGCTCCTTTGTGCCTTTCTAGTTTGGAATAGCTGGTAGACTCAATTTGGATGTGGGGCACTCGGTAGCAGGAGGAGTGTCTGAGTTGCAAGCTCTTATGATGGTTCATCCGTATCTCATTTTTCACAGTTACAAGGTTTCTTTGAGAACTGATCCTTCATTTATGCACAGTGATATCCTAGTTTACTTTGAGCCAAAATATTCATATGTCAATTATCTTCACTGTTTTAACATTAAATTACATTACCTTCCTGTACATAAACTTCATATTAATTGCTTCAAAATTGCTTCTCATACTAGACCAGCTTAAGTAACAATTTATCCAGAGAAATATAAAGGCTGTAAAACAGGATTAAAAATGTGCATGTTTTGTTGTGTGTGTGTGTGTGTGTGTGTGTGTGTGTGTGTGTGTGTGTGTGTGTGTGTGTATGTGTTTGTGCACATGTGCTCACATGTATTTATTTTTTCTTGCAACAAACGCATTTACTTGACCTCTGGAGTATGGATTTTTAGTTTATCACTTTCATATCAACATGACCAGACATTTATCACCATCTTTACTAGGCATCATCAATTAAGAAAACCTTTACCATTGATACTGAAAAGAGAAAAAATGGATTTTATGTAGTGCCGATGCAAAATACACACACAGACACACACTCAAAAACAACCATACCCACAAAAATTAAAAGTTAATTAAAAATGACAGTAAACAAATAAACGCTTAAATAAAAGGTGGAATAAAAAATAAAATAAAGTACTAACTGTAGCTAGCCTTTGAGAAAATGGCATTAATTGCAAAACACACCCAGTTCTAACTATATACACTAAGATTAAACTAATTGAGAAACACATTCTGTTTATTTATGTGTTTACTTACCTATTTATATTTTGATTAAGGGGATATCCATCTGGCCTTTTCCCGATTTCAGTGGAGGCTCAGGGAGAAAAACTCCACACATATATATAATACATCTATATATATCTATATCTATATCTATATATATATATATATATATATATATATATATATATATATATAGTTGTGTAAGCAAAGTAGAAACATATTAAGTTTGCCATAAATATACAACTAATATGCTGAAGGCAGTACAGTTGTAGAGAATCGTAAGTTTTAAACTAGCATAGTTCCAAATGATAACAACTAATGTAAAACTGCAAAAGGAGAGAGGTGACATGTTAGGTTATAAGGGCATAATGAACAAGGGATAGGCAGCATGCCATAGTAGGTTGAAAGAGTATAATATGGAACAAGGAGTGGTTCATAATAAGCAAGAACACACTTAATGTGAAATTAGTAACCTTTCAGGAAAAACGGGGATAATGGAGATGAGAAGAGGGGAATATATACATCATTGCAAGAAAGATAGAGAAGGTGGTACTGTGCTGCAAGATGACAGATGTAGCTGGAATTACTGGTATTACTGGTGCAGTTTGTGTATGTAGATGGGAACTGTTTTATTCATGCTTTGAATTAGAGAGTAGTGATACTGTATAAAACTAATGGGATTCATTATGAATAATTATGTATTGTTTAATCAACATGCAATTAAACAAACCTAAAAATATCAAACATCTTGGTAAGTTGTCTTTCAGAGCAGCAGTTATCACAGGTTCTTAAAACACATGAAAATATTTTGTAGTCCTTCAGACTTCTCTATCTTGTTTGACTCTAACACAACAACCAATGTATGACCCAGGTACTGCCAGTCTTTAAGATAATGAACAGCACAAACTAACAATCTTCTAGTTACGTTGTTTTAAGAATCAATGAACAGATCAGCAAACTGTAAGTTTCCCAAAACTAGCATGTTTTAATATAACCATTACTGCACTGCTAAAATAATACCACAAAATTATTAAAGCAATATCACAAAAGTATCTGATGCTGTTTAAAAACAAAAAAATGTATTTTGAGCAAAAGTTGAAAACTACCCTCAAGACAGCCTATTCCAAAAAATCTACAGAAACTGTGTAAATCGGTGTTCAGTAGTCAGCATATGTAAAACGCATAGTGATGTGTCTGTGTGTGTGTGTGTGTGTGTGTGTGTGTGTGTGTGTGTGTGTGTGTGTGTGTGTGTGTGTGTGTGTGTATGTGTGTGTGTGTGTGTGTGTGTGTGTGTGTGTGTGTGTGTGTGTGTGTGTGTGTGTGTGTGTGTGTGTACTTATATAATCCCTGTCCTGACCCCAGTGCTCTAGTCTAGACATAGATCTGGCCACTCGATTCAACTCTTTCTTCATCAACTCAGTTAGCAAACTTACCTTATCCTTCACTAACAATATTACTACTACAACCCCTCCCCAATCCTCCCCTTCCCTTCACTCTCAAATATCTTCACCTCTCAACCTCCTCCTTTCTCTATAAAACCCATAGTATGAAAAAAACTTCTCCAAAAACTGAAACCCTGCTCCAATGCCACCAACAGCATTCCCTCATACTTTCTTAGTATAGCCGCCAAAGCCATTGCCTTCCCCATCTCTATTTTAATCAACTGCTCTATCCAAGCAGGCTATGTACCCCAACTTTGGAAAATGGCCTTCGTCTTACCCCTTCACAAAGGAGGCAACAATAGTAATATCACAAATTTCCACCCCATCGCAATCTTATCCCCATCTCCAAAGTTCTTGAGAAATGCATCCATTTACAACTCCTACCCTATCTCATACACGACCACTTACTAACTCCCACGCAGCGTGGTTTCAGACCAGGCCACAGCACAACCACGGCTCTTCTGTCCTTCCTTGAAAATGTCAACAAAGCCTGTGACTATGGATATATTGTATCTACACTCCTACTGGACCTCTCTAAGGCCTTCGATACCATCTCTCACAACTATTTCCTAGCTAAACTCTCTAATCTAAACCTATCTCTTTCCTCTCTCAATTGATTCTCTAGTTACCTCTCAAGTAGGCAACAAGCAGTTAAATGGAAAAAAGCCACCTCCCCATTCCTCAGCACACCCACTGGTGTACCACAAGGCTCCATACTGGGTCCCCTCCTGTTTAATATTTTCATAAATGATTTTCACCACTCATTCCCTAACACAAATCTTATCCAATATGCAGACAATTCAACTATAATCTGTTCTGCCACCTCTATCCCCACCCTCCTAAAACTAACCCAAGATGCTTTTTCTACCACTGAACAGTGGATGAGAGACAATCACCTAGCACTCAATGCCTCAAAAACAAAACTTATGTTATTTACTCCTCCTAAAACAACCACTATAAATAAAAAAACATTCTGCATCACCAGCCACAAAAATACAGCTCTCAAAGTCGTACCCAAGGCCAAACTGTTAGGTGTCCTCATTGATGATCAGCTTAAATTCACCTCCCACATACAAATAAACATAAAAAAACACCAGAAACCTGGTGTGCTCTACTGCCATTGTCGCTACCTCACTCCCTCTAAGTTCACTCTCAACCACATTCCTCATCCCTTCTCTCCTATATGGTGCCCCACTCCTAACTAACCTACAATCCACACTTAAGTCAAAACTCTCCTCCTGCTATAATAAGATTGCCAAGTTTGCCACTAGCCACAATTCTTCTACCCATCACTGTGTTGTCCTTCACAAACTAAATTGGTTAGAGCTACCCAAGTATCTCACCTACATTCAACTCACTCATGTTCACAAACTCATTTTTACTCCCTCCCTCTGTCCCTCCCTATCCTCATCCCTTAAAATGCACCTTCCAGAAAGATCCTTAAGATCCAACAATCAAAACTTGATAGAATTGCATTAAACCCACCCGCCTCCCCCTGGCAAAAATCTCCTATGCTTTGCCCTTGCACATCAGTGGAACTCCCTACCACCATCCATCCATACCATCTCTTGTGACCCTTCCTTCAAAACCTCACTGCACTCACACCTAACATCTCTCTGGGAATGCTCCTGCACCCATCCCACATAACCTTTTCTCCTCTCTATACCGCAAACATCTCAGGTACTCCAGAGTCCTAATCTTTTCCTCATAAAGTACTAGCAAGAATTTACAACAATTCTTATTTTTCTTAACCTTGATTGTTTGCTTCATGTTGTATCTGTAAATACTATGATTTTAGTTGTACTTCTGTATTTACTGTTATATAAATACTTGTTTATAACTTTTGTTATTGTGGAGCTTTTCTCCCAAGGACTCCATTGAAAATGGGTTCTTCTTGGCCCAGTGGACCATCCTGGCAAACAAACTGCAAATAAATAATAAGTAAAATAAATTAATTAATTAAAAAAAATAAATATGTATATATATATATATATATATATATATATATATATATATATTTACTTGTGTCAGTAAAACACACAGACACAGACACACTGATTACTTTATATAGTCTTATTAAGTGTTATACTACAGATGAAATGGACAGTTCTTTTAAAGAAGAAAAAATATGCTGACATGAAGAATTTATACCCAGTGCTTTCAGTGTTATATTCAATTGCTGTTTCTTTATCTCTGTGCTTAAGCTGTAAAAAGACTTCTAATGCATATTGAATCTGGCTGTATAACATTTAATTGTAAGCAGCATATGTGCTGTAAAATAAAGAATGAACCCCATTTGTTATGCTTTACAGTGTTTCAGGCCATAGTTTATTGGATCGTGTTTAAATGTTTCACTGGAGAAGATTTAGCTAGCTTAGTGAGGGAAAATGTTATTTTTATAAGCTGTTTATAGTGGCAGGCTGTGTGCCACTTCTGCTGTGGAGTCTGCAAAACCTTGTAATGTGTAGAAATGTGGATCACAAGGAATATCAGCTTTTTTTTTTTTTGGCATATACATGTAGCACTCTAATAATTAAGTTGTGTAGGGTCTGCATCACTGCTGTGCACTTACCAGGAGAATAATAGCTCAGATGGATGTTTAATAGATGCATGAAATGTCAGCAGTTACATTGTTTAAGCCACACGGTGAAGTTAGTCAGCTAATTTGTTACAACAGCCATTGCAAGGCAGTAACTCAGCTGTTTTTACCTCCATTTTCCTAATCAACAAAAACAACCACCAGCTACAGGCTCCCAGTAGTACAAACTTGGGCAACAGAATCCTCACCACAAAGTAATGTACCTTTTAAATAAGAGTTATACTTGCTTTGTTATGCGCCCATTCCAGATTTCCCAAAACATGAGATTAAGTAACTGGTAACACTTTGTGTAGCTTGTTTACTTGGTTTGTGGCTGGTCTTATACTTCAGCTGAACCGATTCTATGTATGCAAAGTTATTTGTTCCTTTCCCAGTTACCTGCACTTCTAAGTAACAGGGATCCTAAGTATATCCTGGCACTCAAATGAAAGATGTAGAACTTTAACCTGAATAGTTACACAAGTGCAAACACACACACACACACACACACACACACACACACACACACACACACACACACACACACACACTAACTCATTCACACATGGCAAGCACACATGGCAGTTTTTAAGGGCCATTAGTATATGAAAAACACATTAGTCTTTGGGATATGGGAGAAAAATGGAACATCAGCAAAAACAGATGCATGCATGGAAGAGCATACATTCTTATAATGTCTCTTTTATAACCATCAGTGTAGGTCCCTGTGGTTCCTAACTTAAAATCCCTTCCAATAGCAGTGAATATCATTTCAGGAAACATAGAGCACTGTTTCAAAAGAACCATACCTCTTACTACTATGATTTACTGCTAGCATCCTAGAGAACTTCATTGTTTAGAGTGACTATTTTAGGAGTGTTTCTACTGCTGCTGGTGTCTTACCTGCAGACCCAGCTTAGGCAAGTGGGAAAGTGTTCCAAAGATGCTTCTGCAGTGGTTTCAAAACTTCGAGTGATTTTCTATCTGATCTTTCTTTATGAGAAGAAAGGTGAGCATGTAGGTGTAGGTGCATGTGTGTGTGTGTGTGTGTGTGTGTG
Source organism: Protopterus annectens (assembly GCF_019279795.1). Classification (NCBI taxonomy): domain Eukaryota; kingdom Metazoa; phylum Chordata; order Ceratodontiformes; family Protopteridae; genus Protopterus; species Protopterus annectens. The sequence continues at coordinate 1,373,201,521 of NC_056741.1, read as the reverse complement.
TGTGTGTGTGTGTGTGTGTGTGTGTGTGTGTGTGTGTGTGTGTGTGTGTGCACGTATATATATATATATATATATATATATATATATATATATATAGAGAGAGAGAGAGAGATGTACATGAAGACATATATTTATATATACTATATATGTGATATACATATATGTGTACTGTAGTGTTAATATGTGTAATATATATATATATATATATATATATATATATATGTGTGTGTGTGTGTGTGTATGATTGTGTGTTCATATAAATATATCTGTGTGTGTGTGTGTGTGTGTGTGTGTGTGTGTGTGTGTGTGTGTGTGTGTGTGTGTGTGTGTGTGTGTGTACTTGCACTTGAGCATGCATGTTTATCAAAAATACAACCTCTGATACCGTTCTCTAACCTTGTCTTTATAGAAGTACTAACCCATGGCTTGAGCTGTTTCTAAGTGTCCCATGACTAATCAAAACATGTAACACTCCGTAAGTATATGCCAGCATCTAGAGTGAATTATACATATTAAGCATGACTTCTGTTTTGCTTTCAGTAAAAAAATCTCCTTCTGGACTATAATCGAAATTCAAATGATCTGGAATATAATTAAAATTCAAGTGATAATGACTTAAACAAAGTAATGTATAGGTATTTCTTTGATTATCAATGTTCCCTTCTTCACGTAAATGTGTTCGTAAACATAGCTGATGTTCTCAGTATCGAATACAAATGTGTCTTTGCTGACAGTAGAGGTTTTTCTGTAAATGTACCTTCTACATCAGGTGGAAATGTGCTGCTGCCATGCACTTATTCTTAACTCACTCTCTGGCTGTGTTATTATCCATTCATATATGAATTACTGGGATAGGGGCATTCAGAATTGGTTATCTGCTTCTGTGTTGAAAGGTAACTAATCCGGGATTAGTAGCATAAGGTAAAAAGCAGAAGCAGATCTTGTTTATGGCCATTGTCTACTAATAGCTGTCAGCCGCAACAGAATGGCAGAATACCGGTCAGAAATCTGAAAGCATGTCATTAAAAGGCAGTGACTGTACTTAACTTGAAATCATTTGCTAGTTTCTAAAAACTTTAGCAAAAAGAAAACTGCTTATAATGCAACAGTACAGTAAAGTAAAACTTTGCCTACTGGTTTAGGTTTCAAAATATGGATATTACAGAAAAGTTAACAGGAGAGTTAAATGCAGGCAGAGTCTGTGTTTCTATTATTTTTGTTGGTTTATGAACTATATTAATAAAACGGTTGTTCCTGTACATAAGTAAAAAAAAAGAGAGAAAGAGAGAGAGAAAAATAAAAAATGCTTTTTTCTGCACTGACTGGATACACAGGAATATTTATGCTTTTAAATGTCGTAACTGGCACATTTTTGATACATGTAAGACAAGTAGCAAGGCACAGAGTACTGTTACTCATACTGCACAGTGCTTGATGCCTAACAGGGTTTCCTCACTATTGCCTGATTTACAACTTCCATGTTATAATGTGATACAAATGCAATGGCACAGATATACAATACTGATAGAGCATAACAGAAAAACATTCCAGCTGTGGATGCTTTCTGTGTGTTTAATGCTATAAAATAGCTTAGCAGTTGATATACCTGCCTTTGATGCCATAAGCATGAGGAAGGTGTGGGTCTATCCATACACCAAGCACTTAGAATCATATTTAAATACTGATATTGTAGTTTAGCGTGGGGGAGGGGTGGTGCTGCACTCCTGAGGATTTTGTCTTTTGGAGGACAACCAAACTGTGATGAAATGATCCCATGACCCTTATCAAAAGAAGAGGAGGGAAGTTCCCTGTCATTACTGGCTAAAATTCCATTTGTTAGTATAAATATAATTTTAGATCTCCCCTGAATTAAGGCCACGGACTGAGTCGAGGGGATTTAACCAGTCAACAAATATAAAATAATTAAATGAATAATCTTTTAGATATTTCCTTTCGTATCCATGTGTTGGGACTGCTCAGAAATAAAAAAGGAGCTGTGAATGTGGTTAAATAGCTGAGACGCTTACTCCGATGATGACTTTTAGCAGGACAACTGACTGCTTCATATGGGAGCTGAATAGAATGTTTTACACAGTTCAGCAGTTATAAAACACTGCCAATATCCCTCCTTTAAACAAGCAGGTGTGTGTGTGTGTGTGTGTGTGTGTGTGTGTGTGTGTGTGTGTGTGTGTGTGTGTGTGTGTGTGTCTGTGTGTATGGTATAAATGGAGAAACATGTTTGCATGGAACTACTTATGAAATGCAACCAACCAAATATAGCATAAGTTAACTTGAAACTGCTGGTAGAAACAGATGTTAAAAGGGTGTTAATTCAAATCCCAAATCATGAAAATTTATGTTACAAGAAACAAACAAATAGAATCATCTTAACAGAATAGGCAGGTAGCCTGGTATGACGTACCTTTTTATTCCCTTTGGTAGAACTTCACAATGGTTATCATGACTTCATATGCTCATTTAATGATGGCTACCCTCATCATAAGTCTGCATCGAGACACATGGCTATGAGTCTGACATCATTCATTCTTTCATCTCATATATTTCATTTTGAGGTCAGATTTTTTCTGATATACTTTTTTCTTGGCTCCTCAGCAGAAATATAGAGTTATTGCTTATTTTTTATTATTTTTAGAATTAAGATCTTTAAGACAGAGACACTTTGACAGCAGTTTTATGTCAACAAGAACTTAATGCAAAAGATAAGGTAACAGTCTATTTTGAACCGGAAAGATATTACTAGATGTTATGTTGTCCATATCTCACCTTCGTTCTTGCTGTTTGGGTTCGGAGCCAACCCTCGGTGCCGACTCAGCTGTATAGTATAGCTCGAGAGTTTTTACTGGCTCAAGGCTAGCCCCCTATCCCAGCATGCCTAGCGGTAGTTACCCAGATCTCGTTTGCCACTTGTAGCATCGAGATTGCGGATACTGGCTCAGGCTGTTTTTTTTTTTCTCTTTATTATATTTTGAAGAAAATTTCTTGCTATTATCTTTCTAAACTTGTAAACAGTAGTTGTCCTTCATTTTTTACCTTACCTTTCCCGTCCAAGTGACTTTTTTTGTTGTGGACTAACCGTTTTCTCTCTGGCCCTTCCCCTTTTCTAAACCCATTTAAATTAGAGGGTTCTTCACTTTTCTTGCCTTCCCTTAAGTTTTTGAGGAGTTGCCGTTTCAGTTAGAGGCTCTCCTTAGGTGGGGAGTTCGCCATTTAACTTAGTGGCTTTTCCCCCTTCTTTTATTTCCTGTTTAAAAAAAAATGGAGGGGGATTTTTTGTCTGTTATTATTATTATTATTATTATTATTATGTATTTTTCTTGTCTAGCTTTAGATAGTTTTCTGTTTGTTACCATGTCGAAGTATACTGCCAAGGAATCCAAACCCTTGGGATTTAAAAAATGTGAGTTGTGCTGTCAAAAAATGTCCTTTACGGACAGGCACATGAGTTCCGTGTATTGTTTAGGGCCTGTTCACCTACAGGATTCGTGTTCTATTTGCCATGCATTTAGTTCACGAGTTCTGCAGGAAAGAAAGAACAAACTTATCTTAAGAGTGTTACTAAAGGACCCCTTTGATGCTGCTATGGAGGGGAATCAGCCAGCAAAAAAACTGGAAAAACCCAAGCTTTCATCCTCTTCGGCTCCGGTTTTGGATCCGTCTAAAGAGAAGGAGAAATTGCAAGTTAAGTTGGGCCCGACTTTCGGTTCCAACAAGCAACTTTCACCTACAGCTCCATATCTTGTCTTGGAGCCAGTAAGGTCTCATAGGTTCATAGGTAGGTACCAGGCTATCGGCCCAAGGGCCTACGTAAGCCTAGCCACCAAGGTTCCCTGGCTTACGCCACCCAAGAAAGTTATTTTCCTGTGACAGTGTCGAGCAGAGACACAGAAGTGATCCCCGGGGTGAATTTCCTATTTCCCATCCACTCATCAAGATTTTTCTTGAAGAGTGCTAATGAAGAACTTTGCTTGACATAGATGGGTAGTCTGTTCCAGAGTATGGGAAATCTCTGGGACAGGAATCTATCCCTCCAGCATGTCCTGTTTATTGTGGTGACAAGGTTTAGGTCCCTAGAGCGTGTAACTCAGAGGGATTGGGATTTCTTTAGGTGTAGCATGTCCAACAGCTCTGGGTTTGACATAACTTTATATGTTAGGCAGAGATCACCTTGATGTAGGCAATATGCTACAGAGTAAAGCTGGAGTTTTTTGAGGCGGTCAGTGTTGGGCATTTGTTTGAGGCCAGTAATCCTCTTTGTGAGGTACTTCTGTGGCCTTTCCAGCTGCTGCAGATGTCTTGTGAGGTACATTCCAAAAGCGGTGTTGTAGTCTATAATGGGTCTAATGAGTGTCGAGTAGAGGTGAACAATGACCTCTTTTTTCCTGGATGAGAACCCTTTTATGATGAGGTGCGCCATGTAGAAGGACTTCCTGACTAGTGTGGTGACATGACTATCAAAGGAGAGACTACTGTCCACCTGGGTCCCAAGGTCTCTTGTCACACATTTGGTGTTAAGTAGATTGCTGCCTATGTGGTAGTTCATGGGTACAGAGTTTTTACCAAAGGGGATGACACTGCACTTTTTGGCATTGAGCTTGAGGCCATGGCTCTGGCACCAGGCATCTGTCAAATTGAGGCCCTTCTGTAGGATGTCCACATCATTTGGGGACTTGACTATGGCTCCTAGTTTGCAGTCATCTGCAAACTTTGTTAGCCAGAGGCCTTCTGTGTTAGTCTGTACTTCAGAGAAGTAGATACCAAACAGGAGAGGTCCCAGGACGGAACCCTGTGGTACTCCACTTGTCACTGCTTTGAGGTCATATTTGGAGTTTGCAACTTTTACAGTGTGGGTTCTGTCAGTGAGCCAGTTAGCAACCCATCTTGTGACGTAGGGATTTATACCTAGTTTAGTGAGTTTAGCTATAATTCCAGAATGTGGGATGGTGTTGAAAGTCTTGGCGAGGTCAAGAAAGGCTGTGTGAACCACCTTACCCTCATCTATGGCTTTGGTGACTGCCTCAAAGAAGTCAATCAGGTTCAGGAGGCATGATCTGCCTTTCACAAACCCGAACTGGGTGGGATCTAGAGTTTGGAGGTTACCAATGTCTTTGTTTATGAGTTCCATGATGATACATTCCATGGCCTTGCAGACCAGGCTCGTCAGGCTAATAGGTCGATAGTTCCCAGGATCAGTGGTGGCTCCCCCTTTGTGGAGTGGGATAACTGTTGCTGTGCGCCATTCAGTGGGCACAAAGCCTGATGCGAGGCTGTTATTGAAGATGGTGCTTAAGTGGGCAGCCAGTTCGTTCTGAAGTTCGTGTAAAACTCAGCCTGGGATGTGGTCCGGTCCCATGGATGCTGTGTTTTTGGCTTTAGAGAGTGCAGCTTTTACCTGCGTAGTTGTGATTACAGGGACTCTGCATTCTTCTTGTATAGATATGGGCCCTTTAGGGGGTGGGGGGGATAAAGTTAGCACTGAACTTATCTGCCAGGATGTTGGCAATATCAGTTGGTTCTGTAATTTTCGTGCTGTTGTGCTGTAACTTAAACAGATCTGGGTGTTGCCATTGAGATTCTTGGCATAGCTATAGAATGCTTTGTGGTTGTCCTTAAAATTAGTGGCGATTTTGTTTTTGTAGCTAGCTTTGGAGGATCTTATAAGGGATCTCAGCTTCTTACTGAGGTTGACCAGGGAGCTCCTCCACTCATGGGATTTTACTCTCTTTTGCAACAATTTCTTCCTTCTGTTGTACAGTTTGTTTATGGCAGGGGACCACCAGATTGGCTTCCTTTTTTTGGAGGATAGCATCTTGGTTCTGTTTGGAATAGCACGATCCATGCACTCATGTAAGGGCTTATAGAGTGCATTTGTGTAGGATTCAATAGTTGTAACTGCATTGTCCGTCTGCATGGGTGTCATGAGGTTCACCACTTCTGTCTGAAGAAGCATGAAGTTGGTTTTGGAGAAATGTTTTACCGTGGTTTCCTTAATGGGGAGTGGGGGTGGGATGTGGATATCAAGCGTGATTAGCTTATGGTCGGATTGGACCAATGAGGAGCTGACTTCAAGTGTGGAACACCGGTCACTCATGTTGGTAATGACTAGGTCTAGGATATTGTTGCCCCTGGTGGGGGTGTGGATAAGTTGATCCAGGCCATTGGAGTTTATGAATTCCAGAAAGTGTTGAGCTAAGGAGTTGGTACACGAGTAGTTTTCCCAGTTAATAGTGGGGTAGTTGAAGTTGCCCATTATTAGGGTGTTTGGTTGAACCCTGATATTTTCCAGTACATCAAGAAAAGAGGAGTGGGAATCCTGGGGCATGGTGGGGGATCTGTAGCAAGCTACAATTTGGATTGCAGTTTTGCCCAGAGTTAGTTCTACTTGGATAACCTTGGATGCATTATGCTGAGCAACTAGCCTGGAGGTGTAGATATCCATAATGAATATGGACACACCTCCACCTTTGGTGTTTCGGTCCAGGTTACATGGCCGAAAAGTGTAGTATGAGTTATAGCCTGGTAGTACAGGGGTGCTCTCTGGAGCCTTGAACCAGGTCTCAGTCACTGCACAGATATCGATGTTCTCCATTTTAAGGAGTGCCTCGAGTGAGTGCATTTTGAGATTTAGACTTCTAGCATTGAGTAGCATTACCCTCAGTTTTTGCTTGCCTGTTCCTGTTATGGTGGTGAGTTTGTTATTTGAACCCTGCTTAAAAAAGGCACTATAGGGGCAGCAAGAGCCTTAGCCAGTATCCGGAATCCCAGGGGCGACAGGTGCAGGCCATCTGTGGCAAAGCATCGTGGTCTGTCGACCATGTCATCCTAGGCAGACAGATACTGGATCCCCTTAGAATGACACCAGAAGCTTAGCCAACTGTTGAAGTCAAGTCATTCTGTCCTTGTACTGCGGTATCATTCTGGGCGATGGCAGAATGCTACTCAGGGCTTGGGTCATACCTGCCTGGGCTAAAAGATCGGAGAGCACTTCCATGTCTCTTTTCATGTAGTCCAGGGAGGTACGTCTCAGGTCATTCACATCAACATGGATAATGACAGAGTCATATTCGTACTTGTTGTGGAGTGACCTGAGTGCATGGGTTATGTGGCGGATCCTGGCACCTGACAGGCAGCTGACAGTAACCTTCTCCTTGTTTAGCCTGGTGAGTGGGACATCAGTGTGCCTGACTATAGAGTCACCTATGACTAGTGTGTTGGGTACGTTGTTTTGCCTTATTGGCTGTAGTTGAGTGGCACACTGAGTCTGTGAACTATGTGTCATTTGGGTTGTGTTGGGGGATGGAGGTTGCTTGCGTTTCTGCTTTGGAGGTCTCTGTTGCTTAGACAGATTATTATTGAGAGTGTCCGTGAATGTTTTTGTGTTACTATGTGTGGATTTTGGTGGTGTAGATTTAGTGAGACTATGTGATGAGTGTGGTGTGGTGCAAATGTTTACCTTCTCCTCATGACTGTCAAGTTCAGTCTTGGTTGGAGAGAGCTTTACCTCCAGTTTGGCTAGATAAGTGCATCTCTCACAGGTTGCAGTGTTGGGTGGTAGGAGGAGAGAGTTGTCTGTGTACATGAGGCAATTTCTACATTGCCTTAAGATGCGCAGATTCATCAGATAGACAGGAGAGAACACTGGGAGCTGACCCTTGGACATGCCAAAATAAAAAACTATTTTCCTCTAGATAAGTGAGGAAAGTGAGTACAAGAGCTGTTTTTCTTTAAGCAAGTGAGAAAAGTAAGTACCAAAACTGTTTTCCTGTAGGTAATGAGGAAGGTTGAGTGCTGTAGTAATTAGTAGCTTATTTAGTGCTTACAAGTTCTGAACAAGTGCTGAGCATGAATAAGCAAATTTAAGTGCTAAAACTAAGAATCTGTATCTGCACTAGACAAGTTACAAGGACAGAAACAAGTGCAAATGCAGGCTTTCAAATCAGAAAGTTGAGAGAGATGGAAGAGATTGCCCATATAGCCAATAACTACAATTTCTGGGCCAGAACCACTCCTTATGTGGTAGACAGGTTACCTAGTGCTTACCACTCCCACTGATAAGATAGAAGGCTTCCCTTCAACACAGAACGGCTTGGGGGGCTCAGAAGCTTACATACAGTCCTGGATACAGCAAATCTGTATCTGGAACACTAGTTACAGGAAAGGTAGGAAACAGGCTTACAGTTTTTTTTTATACAGAAAAGTAGCAAAAACAGTAGTAAAAGCAATTCACATGCAGTGCAAGCTAGCACACTTGAGTATGTAGCAATGTTAGACCAAACACAGTTTAAAAATGCAATTAAATTAAAAAGGACTAAAAGCAAGTGCAGAAAGAGTTTATTAGGTAGAATGTGGTAAAGAGATGGGACTGGGGGAGTGTCCCAGATCAAACCTACAGTGGGGCGGGCAACTGCAAAAGCCACCAAATTTAAACTAAAAGCCAAAAATAGGAAGGGTGGGTGGGACAAAACAGTTTCAATAGAGATCTAAGCAACAACTAACAGTACAACCTCTAAAACCAAAGAAAATATACTCAGCTCTGCAGATAGATTGGAAAGCAGTCTCTCAGAACAGGGAGACAACAGCTTCAACAGAGATCTAAGCAACAATTAACAAACTCTAAAATCAAAAAAAATATACTCACCTCTATATATTTGCAGATAGATTGGAAAGCATAAGCGATCCAGGTCTCTGGCCTTGGAACCAGTGCAGTCTGCTCCACAGTCTCCCGTATTACAATCTGTGGATGGTAGTCACCGGTCTTCTAAACATTCCTCTGGGTCATCCAGGAACCTCTCCGATGATGATGTGGAAAGGGTGGTGAAGAGGCTTCTTAGGACACCAGCATTAGCCAAAATACTTTTGGGCCCATCCCAGACGGAAATGGTGCCGACAGTCCAACCAACACCTATCTCTATTCCTCCTCCAACTCCTCTGAGCTCGGAGTTGGAGTGTATGGAAGTCGTAGTGGTGGAACCCTTGGTTCTGGTAACCTCCTCAGGTCTTTTGGTTCTGACTACCACTCCGATCACCTCAATACCCCCTTCTATCGAGGGATCTGGGAGCCGATGCTCCCTTGTCAGCTCTGAGGGGAGAGTGGCATCGGACCCTTGTCTGACCCTGCTCTCCCTCTTAGAACTTTGGCACAGGTCATCTTGGTTCCTACTTCGGCCTTGGAGCCATCGCCCTCAGTTCGGAAGAAGTCTCTGGCTTCTTTGGAGCCGGAGACTCTTTCGGGACTCAACCATGATGCCTTTGAGGTAATGAGTAGTGTGCTGTCTGCTGACACAGCTCCACCCTCGGCTCCATTGGCTCCCTTGTCTTTGGTGCCGGTGTCTGCCTCTGAACCTCCCCTCTGCCCTAAGTGTAGGGAATACATGCTCCAGGATGCTCAATTGGATGATCCCACTTCTTCCGAAACCTCCCCTGAGCATCCCCTCAGAGGAAGTCTCTCGGAAAAGGACTTGCAAAGAGAAAGCATGTGGACTCCCCTAAGTCCTTGACATCAGACAAAGATTTGGATGGCTCAAAAGTGTCCCCACGGTCCCCCTCTGAAGATGTCTCATTTTCACACATCTTAGAAATCCTTAGACAGAGGGGTGACTGGAAGTCCCTTGCCCCTTCTGAAGACGAGTCAGTGTATCTGGATGCATTCGGTTCCTGACCCTCCACCTCTTGGGTGTCTCTTCCTTTCGACCCACTATTGCACGTAGTGAGTCGAAAGGCATGGAGGTCTCCAGACACGATGGAACCAGTTCCACGGAGGCCCAATAAATTCATAACAGCCCCTAAAGACAGAACCTTTTTATCTAAAAGTGTTCCCGTTGATGCCAAAGTGGGGCAGCAGCCACCAAGAAGGAATTAGCGGAAACTTCTTCATCTGTCCATCTGCCGAATAAGGAGTCTCATATGATGGACAGATACAGGAAGGGTATGTTTTCTTCAGCGACCTGTACACTCAGGTCACTGAACCATTTGTCCCACTTTACAAGGCTTCAAAGGGATCTCCTCAAAGAGTTAGGAGATACTTTACAGGATCTTACAGCTGCGGGAGCCTCGGACAAGGCGACTTCCCAGCTTGCGACTTTGACTTCGGTGGTTAACTCCTCCATGCGGCTAATGTCTTACGCAGCTGATGGGGCAAGCAGGGCAGCAGGCATGGGGGTGGCCTTATGCAGGCACTCTTGGATGCGCCTTTGTCATTTTGCGGAGCCCTTCAAGTTTTCCTTTACCAATGCCCCTTTTGACGGCTCCTCCTTATTCAGGCCACAGGTAAAAGAGACTCTTACCAGGTGTGAACAGGATGGCAAAATTCTTTCTGCTGTGGGAGTACATTTTTCTGTTCCATCTAGGCCTTATCCTAAGGCCCAGAAGAACAGAAAGATGTGGTTCTAGAAGTCCCAGGGAGCTGCGCTTGACACACATGGAGATTTTTTCCCCAGGGGCAGAGGGGGAAATAGCAATGGAAGACACCGGTCTTGCTGTTGGGGGCGGTCCACAGAATAAAGGCGACAGAGATACCTTCTCTAGTAGGCCCTTCCAGTGCTCCTGAAGGGAGGCCCAACTGTCTAACTCCGGAGACAGTTGGGGGAAGATTATCCATGTACCCAAAAGCCTGGCAGACAATAACAGAAGATACATGGGTACTATCGATAATATCCAGAGGTTACAATATACCCTTCTTCCAACTCCCCATGTCAAAAAGACAACACTCTATCCCAGATGTTCCACCCAATCTTCGGGATCAAGCAAACCTAGATATTCTAAGGTTGCCAATAAAAAGAGTCATCCAGGAAGTCCCTGCAGACCAAATCAGATCTGGAACTTACTCAAGGTTCTTTTTAGTTCCAAAGAAAACAGGGGACTGGAGACCCATATTGGATCTCAGCAGGTTGAACAAATCAGTCAAGAAAATGAAGTTCTGGATGGTAACACTGCAGTCCATTCTTCCCTTTCTGGGACAGGACAATTGGATGTGCTCTCTCAATCTCCAGGATGCATACTACCACATAAAAATGGACAGATGGTCAAGGAGATGTCTACGCTTCCAGCTGGACAGACGGTCAAGGAGATATCTATGCTTCCAGCTGGGAGCCAGTAACTATCAGTTCAGAGCACTGCCCTTTGGTCTCACCACACCCCCCAGGATGTTCACCAAATGCATGGCAGTAGTTATGGCTCACCTGAGGAGTCTAGGATTCCGGGTGTTTCTATATCTAGATGACTGGCTCCTTGTTGCCACCACCAAGCATCAGCTAATCAAGGCAAGGGAATCCACAATTCACTCTTGTTCTCAACTAGGGATCACCATAAACTAGGAAAAGTCTGCCTTGTTGCCTTGTCAATATATTACTTTTATAGGGGTAGATTTAGACACAAGGCCCATGATAGCAAAGCTGCCTCAAGAAAGAGTTTTAACAATCCATTGCCAAGTTGCAATAGTGTTGCCAAAATAAGAATTCAAGCAAAATTTGTCCTCAAGGTCCTGGGTTCTATGGCAGCGGCAGTCACTCTGGTCCCTATGGCTCGCTTCCACATGAGAATTCTGCAGTGGCTCCTTTTTGCACAATGGTCATTACAGGATTTACCCATGTCACATCAGATTTTGATCACGGAATCCTGCAAAAAGAATCTGGAATGGTGGCTTTACTCCCCTATGGTAAAAATAGGCAGGCTGTTTCTACCTCCCCAACCTATAGCCACAGTGACCATGGACACTTTCCAGATAGGGTGGGGGGCATTATCTGGTACAGACTGTCCAAGGGACTTGGCAGGAACACAAGTACCACTTGCACATCAATGTCCTGGTGATGAGAGTGGTGCTTCTGGCGTTGCAAGCATTTCAGGACTCTTTACCTACAGGGACTATAGCAATTCAGACAGACAATATGTCAGTAGTATGGTACATCAACAAACAGGGTGGAACTAGGTCTTACCCTTGTGTCGAGAGGCTCTACGAGTTTGGCAATGGGCGATGTCTTCTCAATGCTTTCTGGTTGCAATGCACATCCTGGGAAAATCCAACATGATAGCGGGCAAGCTCAGCCAGGCCATTCTGATGCCTCAGGAGTGGTCTCTGAAGCAGGATATTGCTGACTTGATTTTTTGTAAGTGGGGCCAGCCATGCTGCGATCTGTTTGCCACCCCCCTCAACAACAAATGCAGCAGCTACTTTGCCCTAGTCCCACCACCAGGACATTCACCCAGGGATGCACTTGTTCACGATTGGCCCACGGGACTGCTTTACGCCTTTCCACCTTTTCCCCTGATTCCCAAGGTTCTTCAGAAAGCACAGTTGTTGGGTTGCAAGTTAATCCTCATTGCCTCTTACTGGTCTCGTCAGATATGGTTCCCATTCCTTTGGCCCCACCTGCAGGGGAGCCTTGGATCCTGGACCCAGCGCCAGATCTTTTGATGCATCAGTCAGGGGCTCTCCATCCTTCCATTCAATCTCTCAAGCTGACAGCTTGATTTCTCCACTTCCGATCTTATCCAGGCTTCCAGATGTTTCTCAGGCAGTTCAACACATTTTGATTTCCTCACATAAGCCCACTACTAGGAAACTTCATGCTAGTAAATGGAAGAGGTTCTCTTGTTGGGCAGGCAAAACTCAGATTGATCCCTTTACTGCACCTATTTCAAAGATTCTCAAATTTCTTGCTGAAACCTTTGAACGAGGAGCAGCTGCAGCTACTATCTGGTTTCAGTTAGCTGCCATTTCTAATTTCCATATGGGAGACATGGGGTCCAATATCATGTCCCATAGGCTATGTAAAGCATTCCTAAGAGGTGCTACCTCTTAAGACCTCCAATAAGAGAACCTCTCCCCCCTGGGATCTAAATTTAGTTTTAGATGCTTTGATTCTCCCCCCCTTTGAACCTTCTGCTTCTTGCCCTCTCAAATTTCTGACTTGGAAGACCCTTTTCTTGGTTGCAATTACATCAGCTAGAAGGTTTTCAGAATTACAGGCCTTATCTGTTTGTCCCACATATTTGATTTTCTGTAAAGATCGCGTTTCTCTCAGAACTAACCTCTCTTTCTTAGTCAAGGTATGTTCTGACTACAATTTGAATCAATCCATAGAGCTTCCTGTTTTTTTTCCCAATCATGGCAACAAGGCAGAGTATAAGCTTCATCAACTGGACGTTCATAGGCAGATACGTTTCTATTTACACAGAGGACCAAGGACTTTAGACAATCTGACCAATTGTTCATATGCTTTGCAAACAGTAAAAAAGGTTGTGCAGTCTCAAAGGTGACTATATCTAAGTGGCATTCAGACATCATAAAACATGTCTACGATTTGCGTAAATAAAAACTTCCAGGAAACATTAAGGGACACTCAACAAGGGCCTTGGCTACTTCTATTGCTTTTCAAGCCAGACTGCCTTTGGATTCAATTTGTGCGGCAGCTACTTGGGCTAATCCTCATATCTTTATCACTCATTACAAAGTAGATGTGGCCTCCGGAACAGGGCATCTTTTGGTTCCACGGTCTTGAAGAGTTTTTTTCCACTGAGCCACCCAAGAATCAGGTGCTGGGGACGCTGTCCCAAACAGCAAGAACAAAGGTGAAATATGGACAACATAACATAAAGAAGTTATGTACTCACTATAACATTCCATGTTTGTTGTCCTTGATCTCGCCATCCTTCTTGCGTCCCACACTCCTTCCCCCTTCTTGGAGGACTGAAAAGAATCCCTTGTTTTTAATTGGTTATACTGGCTGGGTTTCCTTTTTACCATACATTTTGGTTAGTCCTAGTCTCTCCTTCTTACCCCTTTAGATTGTTTACATCTTTATATGTAGGTATCCTCTGATAATATAAAATAGAATATACCTTTTTTTTCTAATTGTATGGTCTAGTACTGGGTTATCACAAACGAGATCTGGGTAACTACCGCTAGGCATGCTGGGATAGGGGCTAGCCTCGAGCCAGTAAAAGCTCTCGAGCTGTAGTATACGGCTGAGTTGGAGATGAGGGTCGGCTCCGAAACTAAACAGCAAGAAGGAAATCGAGATTAAGGACAACAGACATGGAACGTTATGGTGAGTACATAACTTCTTTTTTTGTAGTGGCATAATAAATGAAAGAGATTTTAGATCATAAATCGATTGTATAGTTTAGGTATCTGTTGTCTTATTCGTTATAGTCAGGTGCCTATCTTATGGATAAGGTTAACTACCTTATAGCTATTCTCGGCCTTACAGTTGGTAATGTTGCCATTCTGGCCTATAATGCTGCCATTTTGACCTATGATTTTTTCACGCACACACATTTGGAGTGGTTGGAATAGGTAAGCTAAGTGCAAATATATCTGTTCTATAGTATGAAGATGCACTTCTCCCGATGTCCCTTGATTTTTGTCAAACAGGGTACAAATCACTCTAAAAGGGGAGGTTTATAGCAGCCAGGAGGTCAGCAGGCTGAGAGTATAACTCTTGAAAGAAAAGATGCTGCAAAAGATAGAGCTTGCATACTATAATGTAGATTTCCACCTATCATTGAGGAAAAAAAGAAAATCTTATTCTTCCATCTGGACTCCCTATTATGCTGTAAACTCATCAGGTGACAACAGCACCACTGTAAATGCTTTCATATGAATCTTTTAATCTTTTAATTATGAGAATTAATCAGTGGTGTTCCACTTTTCCGAGCTACTTCATTGTCATACTTTTATAATGTATTCCCTTTGAGGACTGTCCCTTGAAAGAGTAGGGACACTTCACAGTTGTAAGTAGCACTGACAGTGCATTGAAATAAGAAAAGAAGACTGCAGCCATGCACTTTTTGGCCTTCACTGCCTTTGTGATGCAGAGTGCTTTCTTGTTAGAATGATTTTCACAAACAGACAAGTGGCCATCAGTGTAGCACAGACAAGAAAGGAGGGTTCTCAACATCGACATGGCTGTATATGGCATCTCTGATGTACTGGTGGCACTTGGTCAGACACAAGACAGCTGCAAAGTGTGAGGGAACTCAGTAAAGCTTGAGCTGCATACAGACTCTTCAACAATAGCTTATTCAGAAATGATGGTGACTATTGATTCTTCAGCAGTTTAAATGGAATGTGTGAGAAAATATTGGCCTCAAGTGTATCAGGGGAAAATCATCTCATTAATTTGATGAACTGTGTAGTGTGCTACTCTCTGAAGCGCTG
This sequence comes from Protopterus annectens, assembly GCF_019279795.1. NCBI lineage: Eukaryota > Metazoa > Chordata > Ceratodontiformes > Protopteridae > Protopterus > Protopterus annectens. The sequence goes on along the minus strand of NC_056741.1, from coordinate 1,373,186,346 downwards.
TCCTCATTGTTTTTTATAAATCTATATTGGATAGAGCAGTAACTGTAACCCTTATTGACTGCAATTTTTCTTAGTAAATCAAGAGACCCTGGGGCTTGGTATTATAATTCTTTAGCCAAGATCAGTCTCACCTGAAAGTGTAACATTGGCCCAGATGACTGTTGTACTTGCAGCTTTCCCTTCTGTGTTCCCTTCCGTTAATCCTTTTCTGTGTTCTGCATTACATTTCTAATTTAAGACTGCTTCCTGTTTAAGACTCATCTGTTTACGTTTTAGTAAGTGTGGCTTGTGACTTTGGAGGCCTGCAAAAGTAAAGAACAACCCACTTCTGAATCTACACAAGTGATCAACAGCAAGCTTTTTACCCTTTTCCATGATTTATGAGTTCTCAGCAGATATTAATTTATACTTCAACTGTTTTAAGTTAAGATAATGAGAAAAAATGTTAAGGTGTGCTTAATATCAGCCTATCAAATAGAATAATTGCATTTTACCTTATAGTGGCATAATGTCCTTTTTCTAAAAATAGCCCTTCCCACACTCCCATTAGAAAAATTTCAGGTAGGATCTTTGTGATCATCTAACTGACTTTACTACCTGTAAACATTTTGATACAGGCTGCACATATACTTTTTTATGTGTTACAGACTCCTAATGTACATTGGTGTATTTTGCTGTACTGATTAGACTTGTATCTCCAGAGTTCTTCCATTATGTGTTTTATTGTCATAAAATTACTTATTGCCTATATTAAATTCATAGCTGAAAAAGTTATGCGTACCAATCTGTCTTATATGAATAGCAAACAAACAATTAATAAAGAGGCATGTACATACTGAACCTCACAAATACAGGAAAATGGTGCCCCCTTCCCCAGTGTCTTTTCCTCTCAGGTAAAGTCAGACCACAAAGCAGTCTCCTTCACAATAAGAATGAATTCCGTAACCCCAGCAAACCCTGTAGCAGTTAAAAACGACTCCAAGACAAACTACCTTTTATTAAGTGATAACCTGGCAAAATTTCAAGCCCCTCTAAACCCAGATAATCCAGCTGTCTATGTGGAATTATTCACAAAAGCTGTGTACAGCCATGCCGAGGATTGCACAGAGGCTGCTGTGTCTACAAGAAACAGGCCCAAAACTAACTCAAAAAACAAACAGACACACAAAAAAACTCCTCGCTAAAATTAGATGTGTAACACCAAAAAAGGCAAAAACTCTCTCATCAAACTGATTAGACAACTAAGAGGACTAATTAAGTCCGAAAAGCAAATTTTGAGGTAAAGATAGCATCCCAGGAGCATATAGTTTGTGTGTGTGTGTGTGTGTGTGTGTGTGTGTGTGTGTGTGTGTACACACACACACACACACACATATATATATATATATATATATATATATATATATATATATATATATATATATATATATATACCTTTTGCAGATCCACAAAATGAGCAGTACCAGAACTACTAAATCTAAATATTTAACTTTGTTTGCAACTTAAGTAGGACATATTGGAGGGACAGATATGTATGTCAGAGAATCCCTGTTCTTTGGAATAAGCTTCCCATCCATGTGAAGCAGAGCTCTTCCCTAACCCTATTAAAGCACAACCTGGACTAGTGGATGGGAAATCAGAAATTCACCCCTGTTCTGACACTTATGTCTCTGAAGGACAGAGACAGCTTTTAAATCATGCCCTAACTAACATGCTCCACTTATTATAACCACTAAGACGCAATAACTTGAGGGATACACTTTGGGTTACATAGCTAGGCTAATAAAGGCCCCAGTGGTTGTTAGCCTAGTATAAACCTACGAACCAATAATTAAATAATTAGTTAAAAGATTTCAGAATCTCATGATAATTTACTTAATGTGGTAGCATGCAAATTTGAACTTGTTAGAGCTTGATATATGCTAAATAGATAGTCACCCAGCTGCTTACTGCACCTGGAAGAAGGAACCATGAGGATCACAAGCCAGGTCACCTTGACTAATGGGACTGTGAATCTCAAGTGGAAAATTCTACAATACTAAATTTTAAATACAGAATCAAATAATTTGTATTTGTAATTCACTGACGATTCGGGGAAAACAAAATAATTTCTTTTTAGAATCAAAACGTTTTTGTTTCTGTAACATGGTCCTTCCAATATACGAGTTAATTCAACAAATTACTTTTTTGACAGCCTAGGTTCAGTTCCAGAATTATGCTGTTCCATACCACGTGACAGAAAGGCTTCCCAACACTTGGTCAAGTGAAAAGTAGACAGGTTTCAAGTCATTACTGTGTCCTTTCTGATGTGAAACTTCTCTAAAATTTTTCCCTCCATAGGAAATCACTGCCAGTTGTTGTTGTATCTTTCGGCTTTTCCCGGTTAGGGGTTGCCACAGCGGAACTTCGGTCCGCTAATAATTGGCAGTAGATTTTTATGTACCGAGTTGCCAGCCCTGAAGCACAACCTTCAAGAAAGGTACGCCCATTCACGCATGTCTCCACACAGAAAATGGTTTAGCTGAGAATCGAACAGGACAACGTTTTACTGTGAGGCGACAACGCTATCAGCAGTGATTCAAAGTGTTTTGGATTTTAGACTTGTTTCTTCTTCGTGGTTGTGTGGCCAGGGATTTTGTGTGTATAAGTAAGGGAGGGTATGGGGAAATGAACTGAAATGTCACAAAACACACACACACACACACACACACACACACACACACACACACACACACACACACACACACACACACACACACACACACACACACACACACACACGCACGCACACACGCACACACGCACATTCTGTTGTTGCTTTCATTGATTTGGATATTCATTTGGTTAGTTTTGCCTGGTCAAAGCTTCAGTGAGTTTAGTCTCAACGAAACTTAGGGAAAGCTGCCGAAATATTCCACCCTGTGTAGTTTACCCAGTGTTGCAGGTGGATTGGACACTCTAAATTGGCGTTTACCCAGTGTGTTGCAGGTATTGCTGCAGAGAATGGTGTGAACCCAGTTGACTAACATAGGAAGGAATTCTACTTCCTGCAGGCAAGGAGTCTTTCTGTCAGGCAATGTTCTGATAAAACACAGATTTAAAAGCTTTTTTCCACTGATGTTTTGCTTTGTTAAAACTCATCAAGTGAAAAGACTACTTGAATAAAAGAATACTGTGGAATAGGAGTATGTTTCTCTCATTGTGCAACACTTCCTGAAATGTGCAGTGTCGAAGTTACAGGACTGTAGAGTATGCAGGGGAATGTCCCCTACAGAATGCTGGTTTTGTAGTTTTTAGTTGCAGTCAACAATGCACAAACATCAATTGTTAATTTTTGATGTAATTAGTTCAACTGGAAGTGTATATGATGCTCATTTATACACTCTATGACTTCATGCACAACTTCAGTGCAACTGTGTTAAGCCATGAAAAATTCACACTGCCTGTTTTTTGAGTATAATTTGTGAGAACTGTATTCACAGCATTTATAAAAAATGTTATTGTATATTTCTCCAGATCCATAAATTATAATAGAAATGTGGAAATGAATACAGTTAATGTTAACTGTTTCATCACTGCATACCATTCTTCTTGGACTGTCACTGTCTTATTAATGGTGTAGATGTTCTGATTGTGAATTCTACAGATGTGCCGCTGAGGAACCCTTAATGGTGTTTTGTAGTGCAATGTTGTTGTGAGAAATTCAGTGAGCCTCAACATTATAGCTACTTCCACAGGAAGTGCAGTCTCAGTAAATCAGCTAGCAGCACTGCTTTGCTTCTGGTATTCCTCTTTAAACAACTGTTTTGGTTTCCCTTTTCTTAAATCTGTATTCCTTACAGTATTTATAATCTACACAGTAAAATGTGCTGTCATGCTGTAAAACCAATGACCACATATACTTATTAGGGTTTCAAAAACATTACCTTACAAAATTTTCAAAGCACAAGTTTTTTTTTTTTTTTTTTTGAGGGCCATTATTGCAGTCCCCAATACAGTGAAACATCTTAAAAAGGGTAAATTCTAAAAGTTAATATGACAAGATTAAAGAATTTTTGCAGGGTTTCTTTTCCTCTCTGTTCTTACTGACTGAGGCCTGCACCCCCTCCCCTAATTAACTTTATATTAAATCTAGGCTGCTTTATATTGGGATAAGATCAATACTCCAAGATACAGCAACCTCTGACTTAATATATTTCCCAAAATGTACAGTTACAGACCTGATACCCAGAGGGTTCCGATTACAATCCACACACCCACAACAAGTACCACTTAAGAGCAATTCTCAGTAACCACTATGTGTGCCTGTTGAAATTCCATGGATTGTAATTGCAGCTCTCAGAATTGCTCAAATAAAACTGCAAAGTCAAGGAATATACTGAATGCAAGGTTTTGGTATCTTAGCTTATTCCCCACACTTGAAGGTATGTAAGTTTTGGACCTAGTATGTGGAAGCACCAGGGATGTAGGGGTGCAGCTTTACATGTTGGGGTGTAAAGTGCAACGTGGAATTTCTGACTTTCTGAATTCTCAGTTATATATTTGAATCACATTTTATTACACTGGATCAAACCTTGTAGTTCTCACAAGGATACCATTAGCATCTATGAAGCCTGTCTGTACTGAAATAATATATATCAGATAATGCATACTGGAAGCGTACACTTTATCAGGTGATGCATATAACCTGTGAGCACCTCATCTGTGTGTGTCATCTGGTGAATGTTACCTTTGTTAGCAGGAAACTCCCCCAGTTAAAACTAACACATTCAAATAATCACTGAGTGAACTATGACCTTGTATAAGCCACAAAGCCTTTTAGAAATATAGTACATCCAGCAGCTGGAATGAGTATAGGCAAAAGTGCTTTCCTGTACTGCCAGTGACTCAGCAGATTACTCTTCTGACTTTGACATTTGGAAGACCAGAAATCTGTGGATATTATTTCCACACAGTGTGCATGGGTTCATATTCTAGTACTAAACATTAAAGGGGGCACTGCGCTCCTTTGGATGAGATGATAAACTGGAGTCTCATGTAACTGAATTGGTGGTAGCATAGGTAGTTGCTAAAGATCCCATGACACTTATCAGAAAAACAGTGAAGAAATTGACCTGATCTTCAGCCAGTTTGCCCATCTACATAAATACCACCTATGGTCTCCCATGAAAATAGGCCACAAGCTTAATGGGGCTAACATATTCAACAAAAACAAGCAAGAAAGTAAATAAATGTCTTATCCCAGTGAGAGAATGAGAAAATTCATATTTTCAAAGAAACTATGAGCCCCCCCCCCAAAAGAAAAGTACAGTGCTTTCACTGGGTGTACCCAAGTCTTGCAATGGACATAAGAACTGTGATTTTTTTTTCCGCATATTGTTGAATTAACCTTTTATTAAGTATTAGACATTTTCCAGCTTGGAGTAGACTCACATTTTGGGAGCCATTGTCTAGATGAATGCTTTCCTACCAAAGAGTCACCCTGGAAGCCTTATCTTAGTGAATTAATACTCGACCCTGCTCAATGGCTGTCTGCTTTCCATATAAAGACACAAGTTTTGTAATGACAGTGATCACTGAATGTGTTTGGAATTATCAGGACTTGCATTGACCACATCTCAATTACTCGGTTTTGCCGGAGTACATTCAGCCAGTTATCCCTTGGTAATCTGAGCTTGTCCATGAACCTAATTTACTAGTGGCCATTAATAAAGTGCAATAAAACATGTGTGATAACTTTATAACTTTTTTTACTTTAATTATTTGTTACGTTAGCAAACTAGCTCTTCTTGGTTTTTTTCATCAATGACCTGGATCAGAAGATCAAGAGAAAGTACTAACCACTTGCGTGCGCGTGTGCGAGCTCGTGTGTGTGTGTGTGTGTGTGTGTGTGTGTGTGTGTGTGTGTGTGTGTGTGTGTGTGTGTGTGTGTGTGTGTGTGTGTGTGTGTCTGTGTGTGTGTGTGTGTGTGTGTGTGTGTGTGTGTGTGTGTGTGTGTGTGTGTGTGTGTGTGTGCGTGTGTGCGTGTGTGTGTGTGTGTGTGTGTGTGTGTGTGTGTGTGTGTGCGCGTGTGTGAGTGTGTGATTGTCTGTGCGTGTGTCTGTGTCTGTGTGCATCTGTGTGTAGTAGTAGTAGTAGTAGTAGCCAGTCAGGCAGCTTGTTTTTGGGACGGTGAGAAACCGACCCACAGTATGCAGACTATAGACAGTGGTAGAACATAGAAATGCCACACAGGTACAGAACAGAGGTCAGTCTTGAACTCTAGTGCTATGAAGCACAAACCTTCATCAGTGACTTACCCTGCACCTTGTGCTTTTACATCATTGCAATAACATATTCAAATAAATACATATTTCTAAGATGTCAGGACAGTAATTACTGTTCTTTAAATCTGTTTCTCTTATGTCCATTCCTTGATGTTTAGTTAGCTACTGTAAATTAGTTTACTTGTTGCCTGCTTTATAGACGTGTGCTTCAAAACGTGTTCAAAAAACATTTTTCTAATTTGATGTTTGTGCAGTTTTGTAAGGATTTGTTGGTATTCTCACAAGAAAATGGAGAGAAAGTGAGACTTTTGATCAGGCAGTCATAACTGTGACACTGTTCTAATAATAATTCTAATACAGTCACACAGCAGGGAAACACCTCTATATCCAGCATATAGTAGTTACATTTCAGTCCTCAGCAGTATTGTATTCTTAATCATAATCTAACATTCCAGATAGCATATAATTGCTATAAAGTGTACTTTGAGTATTAAGGCGTTTGACTTTACATAACTTCCATTCCAAAGATGTGACCCATACCAGTTACACATTTGGTCACAATATGTTTAAGTAATACAGTACATCTGTGTGGGTAGAATTACGAGTCAATGCAGCACTGATCTCCAAAGGTAGTAACCATACATCATGAGCAAAGTCCATCATTCTGTTCAGTACTGCTCCATGTTTTGATATTATATAGTTTGTTTATTAAAAAAAAATCTGAAATATTTTAAGTAAATAAACCATATGAACTCTTTTTTCATTGCTGGTATGTGTAGTATGCTGAGATCATGGAGACAGTATGTACATAGCAATGATGCTACAACAGAAAATTTTCTTTTGTGTCTTTTTTCTTTTAATTTAGCAGAAATTACAGTATATATTTTTTTACATTTCTTTATTAATTCACTGTTTAAACAATGACATAGATACACATACATTGATAGAAAAAAGAAATCCCAGTGACATTCTTCATTATTTTTATGCAGTGCATGTATATTTTCTTTCTAGCAATTATCATTCACTCCAGCATTGCATAAATTGTTCATTTCCTGCCTGCTCTTTAACTTTACTTTTCCACTGAATATTATTTTGCATGCATTACTCCCACAAATTCCATTTATTTGTACATACTTTGTTCCTTCCCTATCTAAAGCTCACACCTCCAGTTCTTTTATCCCCTTTGCAGTAATAGTTCAATTACTTTTGGTTTGTATTTTGATTTCCATTTTCTGAAAAATGTTTTTTTGACAACCAGTAGCATTAAACTCACTAAGGCAAGTATATTTTTTCTTAATACTATTTAACTTTCTTGTTAATGCTTCTTGGCACAAAGTTATGCAGTGGAAATGGCTGCTGTAACTACGTTTTTGTTGTTTCTGTTTTGAATTTGTATTTTCTATTCTACTCTATGTAAGTTTATTTTATCAGGATTTAAATTAATTCTACAGTAGTTTAGTAGTTCCCAATGCTGTCAAAGAAAAAAGGGCTGCATGGCACCCACTATCTGCTGCCCCAGCCACCCCAATCCCCCCACCCCTGTGCACATCCTATCAGTGCCCCTTTCCCCATCCTAGCCTCTCTGCATAACATCCATGATATTTTTTTTCTTCTTTTACTCACATTGTGTCATAATTATAAGCTTATTCCTGCACCTTGTCAAGACAACCTAACTGGCCAAAACTGTACTGTAATAAACGTGAAGGAAATAATTGAATTTAACTGTGGGCCTGAAGCCTAGGCTGTGGGGTTCTAGATGCTCTGATATGCATTTTGCAACATTTTGAAACAATCTTTTTATCCAGTGAAAGCCTGAACAAAAAATCATGACCAATGCCGAATTCTTTGAATTAGCTTTTTTTGCACATCCTTTCAAACACACCTTAACTAGCTAAGCCTGTACCATAATAACTGTGAAGAAAATACACAAATTAAGTCATGGAGTTGTACATGCTCTAAGGTGCATTTTAGAGTTTTTTTCCTGATCTTTTGATCCAGTGACGGTCTGAATAAGAAATTGTGAGTAAGGAAAGAAAGTTAGTCTTATTTTTTTTCACTTTAAGGAAGATGTGTCCATAGTTTAATGTTCCAAGCTGACAAAACTATAATTCCCAGTAAACGGAGAAGACAAATGCTTAAGGGGATACATAAATTATATCTGGAATCATTGCCTCCCCTCCAAAAAGATAGTCACCTTCTATGTATTGTTGTGGTATTAGATTGGGATGAAAGTAAAGGCATAACTGGCAGTAGTCATATTTCAAGTGGCTGCCATCATACTTATATATTTAATGCTTCCTCACCCCTACCCCCAAAGTAAAGAAACTTGCTGGTATCAAAGTGGGATAAATTTGAAAAAGACAGAACACAGTAAGACATTTCCTCCTGTTGCTTGTCAGATCAATATAAATTGCATGACTATGTCCAAAAGATGGCTGCTTATAAATATCTTTGATGTTTGATTGTGAAACAAAAGCAAGAACAGTGATCACAATAATGTATTCCAACTTTTTGATCATAGATAGTACACTGCCACTTGGCAAGCTAGTGACCCCCTGTGCATACTTCTAAGGTTTGTGAAGAAACTTAAAGAAATAATCACTGCACTGTCCACAGAAATGCACTCATTTTACAGCACCTTCTATGCACATCCCTGAGGACTGATTGTGAAGAAAATTAAAAACAGGATACTGATTACATCTTTCCAGCACCCCAGACAAACTACTGCAAACATCTATGCACACAGCTGAGCAGGACAGGTTTTTGACTATGTGGAGTTCAGGACACTGGTTACTACTAAGCCTATGTCAAAAATAGTGCCCAAGGTGGGCATCTAATTTACCTATGTATAAAGTCAGATATGCAGATAGGCAATGCTGTATTTTATACTAGAGAAAAGTGTTTTTCAGCCAGTCACAATTCAGGATTTGACTTATATACTGCTACTATTTAATACACATAATGCTATTTACTTTCATTCATATGACAAAGTGAGAATAACATGCACTCGTCTCTTTTCCTGCAAAGACAAGACAAGTTTGCTTTAACATACAAATCTATTACATAATCACTAGTGAAGCCTCTTAGGCTGTCAGGTGTCACAGACCTCACTCTGCAGATTAAGTACATAATACATACTGCAACCTGCCTGACTCCCAAGATTTGATACACTGCTGTTCACTCACAGAGCTGCTGTGCTGTTTTAGCTCACACCTTTAATATCTTATAGCTACATGTTTGTGTAGTAAGGTATGCTGTTAACCATATTAAGAAAGTAAAGGATTTTGCCCTCTGTCTAAGAACTATTATCTGCATACTGTGTGGAATTCCTGTTTCACTTGACTGTCACTATTTTGGACTTTTGCTTTTTCATGATTCACTTTAGGAAAAGAAAATACTGTATCTAATGCAAAAAAGGGAATATTTTCAGTCTGTGTTAGGGCAGTATAGTGCAAGTCCTTACATGTGTTCTTTTTGGTCTGTAACTTGATGCTTGCTATTAAACACTGTGTAATGTAAATTGTAGTTTCCTTGACCGGTTTGTCTCTCATATCTGCATTAGTTAGCTGCATCACTTCTGTGACGCCTCTGCACTGGCCTAGTAGTCACGGAGCCTCAATCCTAACCACTAACACCAGTGAGGGATGTGCACATTGGGAGGATGACAAGTACACACACAGTAAAGTACAATTTCCCTTAAAAGTGCACAGAGATTACAGTCAGTCTGGGACTGGTTTCTCTCCCTTTCTTCAGATCCCCAATAAGAATCCCCACTGGCACAGCTATAGGGTTAAGATCTCAGCCGAGTGGTCAAGCCAAAACCTCCAGCACCCTCTCTGTCCAATCAGTGCTTCGTGTCCCTGCCTATGTAGCTCACACACACACACACACACACACACACACACACACACACACACACACACACACACACACACACACACACACACACACACACTGAGATTTGATCCATATACAAACACACATACACTCCTGGGGAAGGCTGACACAGGTTCACTAGCTATGCCCCCTTCTGCCCAGACTGTACGGTAGTACCAGCTGCCACCAACCACTACTTATCAGCTACTATAAGGCCCTTACAAAGGGTGACCAATTCTACTGTGCAATGATACTGTTATCCAAATGCTAAGTGTGTCCAAGACTAAAGCTATTTAAGAGTGGCCTGTACAGTGTCCCCAAATACATGCAAGTATTCTAAGAGCTTAAATATCTCAAATAATATAAACAAACCAGCCACAATTAGAAGGTTTAAATATATTTAATAATAAATAATAAAAGCATAAGACAATACTCAATAACTCAATACAGTGACAACAGAGTTCAGAATCACAGGAAATACTTTAAAACAATATTGCCATACAGTCTCACATAAATATAGAAAATAGCTAGACTAATCTTACTATATTCCTATCTATCTCTAAGATAAATCACTGTAATCTAAGTCTTACTTACAGAGCAAAGCAAATACAGATGAGAAGTGCTGAATAGATGTCTACAGGTCAAGAGACAAATAAAAAATGCACAGACTTTCTCTCTGAGTTAATTCTTAAATTAATAATACACATTACTGCTGGGTTAGCTAGATCACATCACTATTTGACACCTGCCTATAGTTCCCAGGCTAAATAGATACCAACAGAATTTAACACGTCTCTATGAAAAATACTTATCTCTTAGAAGCTTTCCTGATACTGGAAGTCGAAAAACAATTAACACTTTTACATTTTAAACCTAGTAATTATTTCTGTCTTAAGACAATAGAAAGAAACTCTACCTATAGATGTTCTGTCTTCTAGCTGTGGTAAACACAATCATAAAACTCTTTACTTATTTTCTCAGAGTTTGCAAGTTAACTCTGTATGTCCCAATTTCAGGTCTATATTATATCATCGAACGCTTAAAAAGCAAACGATGAATAATCAACCCCATGTAAGTGAAAGCTTACAATCTCAAAAGCTCAACAATGATTTTTTTCTAAGGGGAAAAAAATCTCTGTTCCAAAAAAAAATAAAAAAAAATTGACAGAATACATAAAGTGGGAGGAACTTCGCCCTCCACACCCCCCTACTTAAATATACCAACTCCAAGATCGCACTACAGTGCCAAAAAATGGCAAAGTAACGGAAGCAGCCAAGCAAATTCTTTCCCTGAGAAAGCGCTTAAAAGCCGCTTTGCTATTTTGCCTTTTCGTTGTTTTAAGTTCGACCAAGACACATTCAATAGACTGTGTCTTTGGTCATCTAATAGGAACCCCCCCAATTTCTGCTATAAAAACATACATTTGCAGAGGCATATAGTCCATATACATTTCTGCTCTTTTCCATCAGGGTGCACTGTGGTTACATTTTTGAAGCTCAGCACATAACATACAAGTTACTTACATTTGTAAATAAGCCTATGGATCATATTAATATTTACAATGACAGAGAATTATTTACAAAATTCTAGCTAGTTGGGCTGGCAGCCTTCACAACTTGTACTCTGTATAGCTAAGTTGTCATTTTTGGCATATTCCACTGTTAGTATTGCACTCTCTAAGTTACTATGAAATCTGAGGTAAATGTGTTTTTTATTTTATGCATTTATTTATTTTTAAATTGTTGTTTCTGTTGAATTGTTTGGGCCCTACAGAATTAATCAAGTTAGGTTGGCAGGCATAGACCATTCCCAAAATGACAGGGCCCATATAACAAGTGTGGCCTTTGCCTGTAGTGAGATGGCCCACTAAGAATTATAATCCTCACAGTGACATGGTTGGCCCTTTCTTACAGTGGGAAAATCTAGAGACAAATTTGTTTCTTACTTTCAGTAGGGGAAAGCCAATGAAATGTGTGTCCCTTTCCTGTAAATAGAAGAATCCAAAGACAGATGTGGCATTTCTTTACAGTAAGAGGGATCCAGTGATAAGTATGGCCTTTGCTACAGCTAGAGAGATTGCATATTAATGGTGTGACCCTTTCTTACAGAAGGACAGATTCACTGGCAAATTTCACTCAGTTCTAGACTTGACGGGATCCAGCAGCAAGACTCTAAATATATACTGGGCAATTTCCTTCAGCAGGACTAGCCTATAGAACTTATAATTTGTTTTAATTGTATTTACTCAATTACTGCATCTTTTTCCTGGCCCGTGTCTGCTGACAGTCAGATCCCTCCTACCAGCTGATCAGTCCTTTCATAATCCCATCCAAACATCCTCCTACACAGCATTGTTTAGTAAGAGGTAGCTGGAGGTAGGTCTTCATTGGAGAAATGGGGGTGTTTTGCTCCATAACCCACCAAATCCCTCAGTGGCACCAGGTATAAAGTGATGAGCACAGGTGTACATATGCTTCTATATGTGTACAGAATCCCCAGTTACAGAGAAAGCAGTGGGAAATGAGCTGTTTCATGCAACATTGAATGTGCCCCTGCTGCTATACTGTCTATTCTCCACCAGGTAGGTGCTGTACAGCAGCAGCAGCAAATGGCAACAGCTCCCTTCCTTGTGATGGCTAGCCAGCATTGGCCATTCACTTCCATCCCGTCCCAGTGGTGCCTCCAGCATTATGGTCACTAGTTGAACCTGGGTCATTTGGGGTATAGTCAGGGCTTTTTATTTCTGGTCATGCAGCTGACCTAACAGTTGCACAGTATTAACTATACACATTTTTTATGTATCTACGCAGTTTTAGCCTATGTTTGTCCAGTTACTTCCTTGCTTTTTCTCTGTTATTATAAACCATTATTGCTTAATTTTACTGTGAATTTTTCCCTTTTTTTCTCACAATGAAGACATGAAATGGTAATTATAGAATACTTACTGTGGAACACATAACTTCCAAAGTGTGCTAGGATTTGCTGGGAAGAATGATAATTATCTCAAAGCATGGATGGATTGATGATTATCTTGTGATATGAAAAAAAATCAATAATTGTCTTCCATCATTCAGTAGACAAAGGGTAACAAAAGCGGTTATCACAGACTGACACTTACTTTAAACTGTCATGGAAAGCAGGGAGGAGGTCCATAACAACATTGCAAAGTTTCTCCCGGTTTAATTTCTCCAAGTCTTTTGGGTTTCTAGTACCAAGACAGGAACATTCCTTAGTCAAAGTATGATTAAAGTTCATGAAATTAGTATTGTTGATGTTAACCAAAATTGCTCTTCGCAGTGCCCACAATGTGCCCTGAACTGACTCCTTCTGTAATTCATTCAGAGTTGCATGTATTGGTAACATATCTAAATGTGGCTGTAAATTCTTTTTTATGAGACCCATTGTTCTTACTACTGTTAGAAATGGCTGGGTGTCTTTCTTCCACATTGCCCTTCTTTCTGCCTGCAAATTGTGACGTTTTATCTCTTTGTGTCTCTCTATATATAGGGCACTGTAATCACTGAGTGGAGCAATTTCAGTGATCAATCCTACTTTTGTCATCTTTTCATGGACTACTACATCTGGTTCTGTCACATCTATTTTGGAGTTGTTGGCAATGGGTGATCCCAAATGATATAAGCTTCATCATTCTTTATAATGTTTTGTCACTCACATTTCCAGTGCTTCTCAGCTACTTCAGTATTGTAATGTTTGCACAATCCCCAATGCAACAGTCTTGCCACATTACTATGCTCTTCAGTATACAAGCCCACTGCCAATTATATATCACACCCAGCAACAAAATGTGAGACTGTTTCCAGTCCTGTTTTAAAAAAAAAACTGCATTTATTTGCTTCTCCCACATGTTCAATGGACTTTTTAAACCAATGTGTATATGTAGTCCATCATCCTCAGCCACCATTATTAACCTTTCATCTTTTGGTTTAAATTCATCTCTCCATAACCATCCCTGCACCAGATCTTGATTGACATGATGTTGTTCCAGGAGATGTTCTTCTTTATCACTGTTGCAGTATTCTTTACAGTAGGCAGCCCAGCGTTCAGCTAGTATACCAAAGCTTTTAGGTTGTAATGGAAACACTGTATGTCACATTTATGCTCCTCACGCACAGCATGACGTCCGGATGTACCATCCTCAGAACTTCGGGTCTATATTAGAACATCGAACATTTGAAATGTCAACTGTCCTAATATCGACCAGTTTTCAGTGAAAACATGGAAGAAACAGAAAACCAAATTCTTTCCTAGAGAAAGAATTTGGTTGTCCGTTTCTGTTGCTTCGGTATTTTCAGCGCTCTGGTGGAAAGTTACGGGTCGGGTTCAGGTAAGTGTGCGATTGTGTGAACGTGTGGGTTAGGGCGGGTTAGGTGAGTTAGGGTTAGAGCGCGGGTCAGGTAAGTGTGTGACTGTGTGGAAGTGAGGGTTAGGGCACGGGTGAAGTGACTGTGTGATAGTGACGGACCTTAGGGTTAGGGTTTGGGTTAAGGTAAGTGGATAGTTAGTGGTGTATGTATAGATGTTCATCGTGTTACACTGCTTCAGTCATTACACTTGGGTTATCCTGCCGTCAGGCGGTTCCCCAGTCGGCCTGAGTTCCAAAGTCTTGGTCCGGCGTCGGTTGCTGTCGCCTCCTCCCTGACATCAGTGCGACAGGGTTATATAAGATGCAGCCGGCGCCATTTTCTTCAGTCTTTCTTGCCGTGCGGTGCCCGAAGCAGAAGCAGTTCGCAAGTGCCGGTCGGCCGACTCCTGAGGTTTTCATTCCGAATCCAGAACCGAAGTCTTCTAAAAAAGCTAAGCACCCCGTTGGGGAAACTTTTTCTTGCCTCAGACCGATGTCAGTAAAAGTTAATAACTGTATTTCTTGTGGGAAGCAAATACCTCATAAGGATTTCCACTCCTATTGTATTCCATGCCTAGGCCCTGACCACGACGTCACTGGTTGTCGGTTTTGTGCTAGGCTTAACAAGCACACTATTAAACGTCGGTTTGATTTTGCCCAACATTATTTTGGCAGAAAATTCAATTACACCATGCCATCAGAACTTCCGATGACCGCAATGAATAAAAAGCGCAAGAACAAGGACAGGCATCCGAGGCCCAAAACTGACGACGAGGCCTCTTCTAGGATGGTCGCCGATTCTCCGGTTTTCAGCGAGGCACCTACGCAGCCCCTGACGACCGCTTCCACAGAACCACAGACTGCCTCCGACTCCCACGTGGAGTTGGCTGGGCCTTCGGACGTACTAGGTATTCAGCTTTCCGATCCTAACCGTACAGAGGGAACCGAAGTAGCTGAGCAATCCACAGCTACAGAGGGTGTTTTCAGACCTAACCAGTTAACCATTAAACCCTCTGCTAAGTCTAAGCCCCACTTAAAAGCAAAAAAACAGTCACAACTCTCTCCAGGACAGGCTTCCATGCCTAAGAAACAAATGCTAAAAATGGCCGAGGACCTAATCACCCTGATCAGGGGGTCTCATCCCCCTCCTGATAAAAGGCCCAGGCAGGATGCAGACTATGAATCTTCCAACCAGGTGTCCATTTCCTCAGACTCTTCCTCTGACCTAGAATATTCTTTACCCCCTTATGAGGATTCTGATGTTGAGGAATCAATTCAATCAGCCTCTTCGCCTGAGGGTTACTCCTTTGGGGAGACCTTACATACCATGAGGGAACATTTCCATTGGGAAGGCCAGGATTACTCAGAATCCAAGAAAAGGCTCAGAGACTTCCTTTTATTGCCTCAACGCAGACCCCTTGCTATCCTGCCAGTTTTAGATATTGTGCATGATGTGTACACTGAATCCAGTTTAAACCCTGACTCCTTACCCCCAGTCCCAGTTAAACCTGATAGATACTACAGAGTCCCTGACTCTCACAAATTTCTGTACAAAAGCCTTGTTGCTGACAATGAAACTATTTCTCAGGGACCCAAAGGGATTAAGGCCTCATCAGCAAAAAACCCAGTTCCCTCTGACAGAGATTCCAGAGCATTAGACAGATGGGGAAAGAAGGTATATACGTCTGCAACTTTAGCAACGAGAGTCTTGAATTGCCAATTTCACATGCTAAAATATCAGCAATTTTTGATGTCTCAGTTGAAACAAAAGATGCTCCCAGATTCAGATCCTCCTAATTTTAAAGAAATGCAGGATTTATTGCATGCAGCTGAACAAGTGGGAAAACATACTTTGCAATGTGGGTTTGAATCCTTAGAGGCCTCCTGTAGAGCAGCAGTTACAGGCTCTGTTATTAGAAGGCATGCTTGGTTAAAAGAACATACGTTACCAGATCATGTTAAGGTCAAATTATTGGATGCACCTTTGCAGCGGGATGAGCTGTTTGGAGTTAAGGCAGAGGAGGTATTAAAGAAGATGGAGGATAAGACAAAATCTATGCAAACGGTGAAAGATTTCTTACAGGTTCAGCCTCCTCGTTTTAGCAGAAATTGTCCAACAAAGAATTGGTCCTTTCCAGTCACAGATAGACCTCAAAGGGGCAGATACAGACGTCCAAGAGGTAGAGGTCAGGCACAAGGCCCTTACAGGCCTCGACAATGGGGTACACTAGGCCAGAAAGAAGGGAAAGACAGGCCTCAACCTTATAAAAAGCAGCCTCAATGACTTTCCACTGCAGCTACCAAACAGTTCTCTCTTGGCAGCCCCCTTAGGAGGAAAACTGGCACTTTTCTATCACAACTGACATTGCATCACCGAAGACAAATGGGTTCTCAACATTGTATCTCAAGGTTACAGGTTCCACTTTCACACTCTGCCAAGGTTAAAAGGAATGCCAAATCTGCCACCAAATCAATGGGCAGAGGCTCAAAAACAAATTACAGCACTCATGGACATGAGAGCTATTCAAAAGGTACCACCACAGGAACAAGGACAAGGATTTTACTCAAGACTCTTTCTGGTTCCCAGAAAGGACAAAGTGTGGAGACCCATTCTGGACCTTTCATCACTAAACACTTACCTGGATGTTCCGAAATTCAAGATGTTGACACTACAGCAGCTTCTTCCCATGCTGGGCAAGAAAGCTTGGCTCGTGACTTTGGACCTCAAAGAGGCATACCTGCATGTCCTTATCAGACAAAATTGCAGAAGATACCTCAGATTTCTAGCTGGTTCAATGCACTGTCAATTCTCTGCACTGCCCTTTGGCTTATCTACTGCGCCCAGGGTCTTCACACAGTGCCTGGCACCAGTAATTGCATTTTGCAGGCAAAAAGGAATTTAAATTTATCCATACGTGGACGACTGCCTGATTTAAGCAGAGAGCAAGGACATTCTACTAAAGCATCTGGCGTATGTAAAAAAGTTAGTAAGTTGCCTGGGGTACACAGTAAATGAAAATAAATCAAAACTAGTGCCCTCACAGCAGATAATATTCCTGGGTGCCAGCTTGAACACAACGGCCCAGATGGCTTACCTCACGCCAGACAAGTAAGGACAACTGATTCAATATTTTCATTTAATGGCAACAAAGACCCAACTCCCTGCAAGAACAATTCTGCAGGCCTTGGGCTACATGGCATCTTGCATACTACTAATTCCATATACTAGACTGCATATGAGGAAACTACAATGGTACCTAAAGAGTGTATGGTCTCAACACTGTCAAAGTTTGGAAACAGTTATACCACTAATTCCTTGCCTACAACAGGAGTTTCAATGGTGAGCACAAGCTTGTCACCTCAACAAGGGACAGCCTTTCTCTCAACCCACAGCCAGGCAAACACTGACAACAGATGCATCGGATTATGCCTGGGGAGCACACATAGCAGGAAAGTGTATCCAGGGCGAGTGGCCCACAGAGTAAAGACATTTCCACATCAATCAAAAAGAGATGCTAGCTGTACAAAATGCTATTATAGTTTTCAAGGACCTGCTGCATCCAGGACAATTACTACTAAAGACAGACAACACCACATATATGTGGTACATAAACAAGCAAGGGGGCACACACTCCTACCCCCTCTGCAGACAAGCCATGACCTTGTGGAACACAGCTCTAAACTACCAAGTTCATCTGCAAGCACAATTCCTGCAAGGAGAGAAAAACACACTGGCAGACGACCTAAGCAGAAACATCATGGACCCCCACGAGTGGGAATTGAACCCACAAATATTCAGAATGATAACACAAAAATAGATCTGTTTGCCTCCCCAATGAACTGCCAATTACAGAAATTCTGCACAAGGAGCTACCATCCACAAGCATGGAAAGTGGATGCCCTTTCATTCAGCTGGAAAAAACTACAAGTATACACTTTCCTTCCTTTACCCCTCCTTCCAAAGGTACTCATAAAAGCCAGGCAGGAAGAGCCAAACATGATCCTGATTGCACCAGACTGGCCACGCCAGCACTGGTACCCAATCTTAAAGAACTTAGCACAAGAACCACCCTGGATTTTACTTCAAATCCCACAGTTGCTGACACAGCACAACAATCAGATACTTCACAGCCAGCTAAAGACCTTAAATCTAGCTGCATGGAAAATTCCTTAGTCAAGCAAGCAGTGCATCTCTCCAAAGCTGTTATGGATGTCATTCTGGAGGCCAGAAGGCCTAGCACCAGGAAAGCATACTCGGATAAATGGAAGAGATTCTGTGCCTGGAACCAAGCGCACAGCCTTGACCCTCTTGCCCCAAACATTCCTCAGATACTTCAATATTTAACTGAGATGCTGGACAAGGGCCTCTCCTTTTCATCCATCAAGATCCATGCCTCAGCTATTTCTGCTCATTACAACATGGATCCACCAATTCTTTCTAATCCTTTGCTCAAACAGTACCTCAGAGGGGCTAAAAACATAAGACCGCCCCGTAGAGCACCTACACCAACTTGGGACCTCAACTTTGTTTTGGATAAATTAACTTTACCTCCTTTTGAGCCAGCTAACACAGCAGAATTAAAATACATCTCTTGGAAAACTGCTCTGCTACTGGCAATAACATCAGCACAAAGAGTTTCAGAATTACAGGCACTAATGGCAGTGGAACCTTTCTTCATCTTCCACCAGGACAGGGTGTCTTTAAGAACTAACCCTACGTTTATGCCAAAGGTGGTATCAAGCGTGGCTCTAAAACAAGCTATTCACTTGCCAACTTTTTATCCAAAACCACAGAACAAAGGGGAGAGACTACTGCATTCTTTGGACATTCACAGCCAGTTACGCTTCTACTTGGACAAAACCAAAGCTCAGGGAAAAGCCATTTCAAAGCAGACTATTTCAAAATGGATAGAACACTGTATACATTTCTGCTATACCTACCATGGGAAACCTGTACCTAGCAGCATTAGATTTCACTTCACCAGGGCAACAGCCACTTCAACTGCCTACCTCAGAGGAGTAACTACCAAGGATATTTTGGAAGCAGCAACATGGAGTTCTGTGCATTACTTCACCAAACATTACCATTTGCCTTTATACTCCAAATCCAGAGCTGGCTTCGCCACTGCTGTACTGCAGGGCCTTATAGCCACCCCTAATGCCTTATAGATCCAGCCTCCCTACCTCAGCTTTGGGATTCCACCCAAGTGTAACGACTGCAGCAGTGTAACACGATGAACATAGTACAGTTTTGTACCTACCATAAATGTAGATGTTCGAGTGTAAATACTGCTGCAGTCCAGGTTACCCTCCCACCTTCCCCTCTTACTGTCTGATACTTACCTAGGTCATCTACCCTTTATTACCTATGGGGAGTATTTGCTGGTAACTAAAAATGGTTGTTTGCTTTTCTTTTGTATATTTTACTAGCAATTTGAATTGCCTACCTATTTGGGGGCACCTGACATCTGGGGCAAGAAAAACTGAAGAAAATGGAGTCGGCTGCATCTTATATACCCCTGTCGCACTGACGTCGGGGAGGAGGCGACAGCAACCAACGCCGGACCAAGACTTTGGAACTCAGGCCGACTGGGGAGCCGCCTGACGATAGGATAACCCAAGTGTAATGACTGCAGCAGTGTTTTCACTCGAACGTCTACATTTATGGTAGGTACAAAACTGTACTTTTAGTGTAGAGTTAGGTGTAAGAGTTTAAGTGTTTGTGTGTGGATTGCTGTTTGTTTGGTGTGCTTGTGTTGTGTGTATGTGTTTTGGAACAGCAAATTTATTCCCTAGGAAAAAATTTGCTGTTCCAAATGTTCGATGTTTTGTATTTTCGATTGCTAGGGTTCGATATTAGAACACTCGACATGTTGAATGTTCGGTGTTCTAATATAGACCCAGAACTTTGTCGCCAGTCTGAATGCCATCTTTGATCGTCGGTCTGAACGCTGTTCTTCTGTTAGTTACCAAACTGATTTTAGATAAGTGTCCCATTGGGGTTTTTTGATTTTCTTATCTTTGTTTTCCTTGTTCTGGTTGTTGGTTTCATGTCATCCAAAAAGGGGAAATGCCAATGCGGGAGACAGATTCCTCATAAAGATCCTCACGAGCAGTGTTTGTTCTGTTTAGGTGCTTCCCATGACCATACTTCTTGCGAGATTTGTCAGGCTTTTGTTCCCTAAGATGTTCCGTAGTTGGCTTTCTTCTCTTGCGATTTACTTAGAGAACAAACAACTTAAACCATTGGCTAAAGATAATATGGAGGGATATTCTATCTACCCAGCCTGAGAGACAGCTGTCTGTGAAGAAAAAGACCAACAAAGCTTGGTCAGGGTCTTCAGCTATATCACCTCCACCGGACATCCCTCTCAAGGCTGGTGAAAGCCTGGAGGATCATCCAGTTTCCTTCTTGGATTCCTCTGCTATGCTATAGCTTTGGAGGCCAGCATGGATCTGATTCCATGCATGTCCATGGAAGCTGTTCAGACACCTGCTTTGGATGTACAGGGGGGAACTGTGGCTGATAATTGCCAAAGGGCCTAGGGGTACCCCTCAGATATTAGTGAGAGAAGAGGTTCCGACTACCATTATAGAGTGTTATTAGGGTCAGAGATTCCTAAATTGTTTAAGGCTGATGCACCACTCAAAAAGAAGCAGAAGGCTAAATACATTTCACCTCCTCATTAGGATCCTCAGAGTGAATGGCAAAACTTCACTCAAAGTCTGTTTAATTCCCTTATGGCTCTGAAGCCTATACAGGAGGTTTATGTTCCTGCTCCTTCTTGGTCTTCTACCCCCTCTAAACAAGCCTAGGGAGCAGGATTCCTCTGACGATGCTAATTCTGATGAAGAGTCACTTACTTATTCCTTCTAGATTAGACTATGGGTCTGAAGAAGAAGAATCTTATCAATCCAGGCTCTCCTTTTGAGAAGATTTTGTTTGGTGATACTATTTCCAGAATGATGGATTTTTTTTTTAAATGAGGTTGTACTCAGGTGCCTGATGTTCAGAAGAGGTACTATGAGCTTCTGCAGATGGAGTCTCCTAGGCCCTCTGCTGTTTCTGCACTTCTTGCTGACCTGCTGGATGCTTTTTCCACTGCTTCTCAGGCTCCTGACTCCCAGCTCCCAAGAAACCTGATAGGTTTTATAAAGTGCGTGATGACTGCAAGTCTCTTTATAAGTATCCATCTGCTGACCTTTCTGTGGTGTCAGTGGCTCCTGATAAGCCTTCCAAATTTGTGCCTTCAACTAACTTGCTTCCTTTTGATAAGGAGAAAAGAACCATGGCAAGGCTAAATAAGAAGGTGTATACTTCTGCTACCCTAGCCTTTAGAGCTGTGAACTGTCAGACACATATGACCAGGTATGTCTTGGCTCTTCTATCTCAGGCCTATCAATCCATTTCTGATCTTCCTGATTCTGAAGGGAAGGCCTCTACTCTTGCCTTGTTAGGAACATCCTCCCAGGTTGCTTGCCACTCCATTAAATTCAGCTATAATGCAGCTGATGCATCATCTAGGGCTGCTGCCTTTGAATTTGTTTTGAGGAGATATTCCTAGCTCGTACTTCAGCCTTTGCCTGATGGTATCAAGGCTAAACTCATGGATGCTCCTCTGGATAATAAGCATTTGTTTGATGCTGCTGCTGTGGAGTTGTTTAAGTCTCTATAAGAAAAGGGTAAGGCCTTATATGAGTTGAAGCATATTGTTGTTAAATCTGTTCCCAAGCAATTATCCTAAGAAGCCTGCCTTGGTCCATAGACAGTCTCGCACTCCCCCCAGGGATAAAAAGGGTAGGAGAAGGGCTCCTCCTGCTATGGCTACCCAAACTACTGTTACTCAGAAGCCTCCTTTTCCTAAGAAACCTGGTGCTCTCTGACTATTCAATTCTTCTCGGTCACATTCCTCTTTGTCTGCATTTTTCCCTATCCTTCCTGTTTGGGTAAAGGTCAACTAAGACTCATGGGTGCTTTCTCGTCTCCCCTTTTTTTGGCATTCCTCAGCCTCCTCAGGAACAGCTGCCCTTTTTCCAGATGTGCTTCAGGGCCTGTTAGCTCAAGGAACAATTCAAGGAGTTCTAACTCCTCAAAGGGAAAAGGGGTTTTATTCCAAAATGTTCTTGGTTCCCAGGAAAGAAGGCACCTGAAGGCCCATTCTG
This sequence comes from Protopterus annectens, assembly GCF_019279795.1. Taxonomy (NCBI): domain Eukaryota; kingdom Metazoa; phylum Chordata; order Ceratodontiformes; family Protopteridae; genus Protopterus; species Protopterus annectens. The sequence goes on along the minus strand of NC_056741.1, from coordinate 1,373,163,678 downwards.
GATATTTCTCAGCTAAGCCCCTTCTTGAAGATCACTTCCTTTTGGATGCTGTCCCTTCAAACCTTGTTTCCTTTACTGCTTCCTCAGGTTTTTCTAGTTTCCCTCGATCTCAAGGATGCTTATCTACACATTGCTGTTCATCCCCTTTTCAGGAAGTGTTTTGTTTCTCTATTGCTTCCTGGAATTTTCAGTTCTCTGCTTTGTCATTTGGCCTCTTTACTGCCCCAAAGGTATTCACCAAATGACTCTCTCCTGTGATTGCTTTCTGCAGGTTGAGAGGGATACAGGTCTTTCTTTACCTGGACAACCTGCTCATTCAGGGCTGCAATCCAGAGATTTTACTGAAGCATCTTCAGTTTGCTATTTCTCTCAAGCAAAGCCTGGGATTTACTGTAAATTTCCAAAAGAAAATTCCTGAGTTCTTCTCAGGACCATGTTTTTCTGGGGTGCAAGTTCCAGACTTTTCCAATGCTGACACCCCTGCCCCCTCCCAAGGCTTTAATTCTGATTGCTTTCTTTCAGTCCCTTCTTCCTTTGGCTTCCATTACAGCCAGGGAGTTTCTGAAGGCTCTGGGTTACATGACTTCCACCATTCCTATGCTTCCCCTGACCAAGCTCCACATGAGAAAGCTCCAGTGGTTTCTAAAGTCAATTTGGCTTCAACATTCCCATCCTTTAGATTTTCTAGTCTCTCTTCTTCCACATCTCAGGCTGGAACTTCAGTGGTAGATTTGTCAGTTGTCTCTAAACCTGGGGCTTCGTTTTCAACCTCCTATCTCCTCTCAGGAACTCTTCAAAGGTGCCTCAGACATGACATGGGGGGCCTCCTGAAGGTGCAGGGCCATTAGTCTCTTTGACAAAGGTAAGACTACGTCAGTGTCCAAGATATGAGAGCTCTTCTTCTAGCTCTTCAGGCTTTTCATTCTCTTTTCCTTCCAGGGCCCCTCAAGATTTTCACAGACAATATCAACAAGCCAGGGGCACAAGGTCTTACCTCCTTTGCAGCTTAGTTCTTCAGGTCTAGCTATCCAATATCAAGTGACCATTCAGGCAGTTTATATTAACTTGGATCTGAACATAGTGGCAGGTTCTCTGAACAGGTCCATAACACAATCCCATGAGTGGATGCTTAACAGGGATGTGCTTCTGGACATATTTCACCACTGAGGTACTCCTCAAGTAGATCTATTTGCCTTCTCTCCGAAGAGACAACTTCATCTTTTTTGAGACACAGCCCAGTGTCCTCTGGCCTGGAAGATGGACAGCATCTGTTTTTCTTGGAAGGGGGTGTTTCTTTATCCCTTCCCTCCCCTTCCTCTCATTCCAAAGGTCCTGTTAAAGATAAAACAGGATGCTTCCAAAATCTTGCTGGTGACTCCCTTTTCACACAGACAGCATTGGTTCCCTGTTCTTCTGCATTTAACCAAGAGCAATCATTATAAGTTAGTTCACAGGGTAGACCTACTCACACAAGACAAGGGGTCTCTCATCCATCCCCACCTGTCCTCTCTTCAACTGACATTGTGGGTGAAAGGGTTTTGATCCCTTTCAGATACCTTTTTTTCTGAAGGCGTGCTTAGGGTCCTGTAGGAGGCCAGTAAATCCACTACAAGAAAATCTTATTTGTCCAAATGGAAGACATTTTATGCTTGCTGTCTTTCTTGTAACCTGGATCCACTTACTGTGGATGTTCCTTTGGTTCTATCTGATTTTGTGAATTGCTCAATGCTGGATTCTTCAGTTAAGGCCCACCTATCAGTTATGTCTGCTTGTCTGCCTTTGACTCCTCCTTTGGCCTCTAGATTTGAGACCAAACAGTTTCTTAAAGGCGTCCTTCACATTAGGCCTCCCAGGAAGCCTGTACCTCCTTCCTGCGACCTTGGTTTTGTTTTAGAAAAATTGACTCAGGCTCCTTTTGAGCCTGCTGCTTCAGTTTCCTTACAGCATTCAATCACCCCAAAACTGCAAGTTAGAATAGGAAGATATAATTGTTTCATAGCATGGACTTTTCTCCCTAGATGTTATGGTTGTTTTCAGTATTACTTTTAGTCTTCTAAAATATTCCTTACTGAGTTTTGTTTGCATTTGTTCATGTTTTATTGTCAATCCTTCATCAATTTCCAAATATTTATACACTCCCTCCTGCTCAAGTTTCTTGATATCACATTCCTATCACACACTGATATTTCCTTTATGCTGCAGCTTTCCTGCTTTAAATTTCACTTTTGCACTTTTATCAAGACCAGATGACATTCTTATACCATTTGAGAACATTTTGACTAGTTCCAGTTGAGTTTTCAGCTCCTCATCTGATGAACTATATAGTTTTAAATCATCCACAAAATGAAGATGAGATGTCTTTACACTTTGCTGTTTTCTGTTACCATGACCTAATCTGTTAAGTAAATAGCTTAATGGGATGAGGGCAAGACAAAAGAGCAGCAGTGATAGAGTCACTCAAAAATGTCCCCTTTGAATTTTTATACCTGGGATAATAATTTGTCCTTTATCATGACTTAGCTGCAAACAAAGTGGTTTGGCAGTAACTGTTCACTGCAGTGTAATTGATCAATATGGTATATCTTATACATCTGTAAGCACTCCTTTATCCATGAATGTGGGATGCTATCAAATGTTTTTTGTAGTCTGTCCATGCCATACTTGGATTCTTCCCCTTTTTACAATTATCCATTATTACTTTAACAACAAATGATTCTTTGTTCCATATGACTTTCTTTTGCTACCTTTTTATTCTGTTGCCATGATTGAGTTTTCTTCTAAATGACTGTACTGTGCTCACATCAGTTCCAGGATATAGTTTATTCATCATTAGAAGGAAAGTGATTGCTGTATAGTTTTTAGGATAGCCTGCAAGTTCACTCTTAGAGAAGTATTGTTTTTCCTGTTGTTAATCAGGTTGGTGTCTGTTTGGGGTGTGCATATAAGTAGTTGTGTAAAGAAGTTAATACTTTTAGCCTGAAAATATGTACTTCTTCTGGGCCTGGGGTTTTCCTGTTAGGAGCTTTTCTTAATTTTGTTTCAATTTCTCTAGTTAGTTTATCCCATTTCATATCCTGTACATTTGAATATTTTACTATTTCTTTTACTTCTATCCATTCAGTATCTTTATTATGCTCTAGTGGGTCTTCATAGTTATTTATCCAAAATGTGTCTATTTCTTCTTTTTTATTGTGTTTCTGTTCCTTTTGCTTTGTTTCCCTGTTCTCAATAAAACTTTTTGGGGTCATCAGTGAATTGCTTATTTTGTACTTTTCCTTTATCTGCATATCTTCTAAGTTTCTTTTCTGCTTGTGCTGATATCTTTAATTTATTATTTGCAATAGTGTATGATACATCCTAGCCTGTTCTGATACTGTGTGTTGCTTTTATCTTGTCTTATTAAGTATTTTTGTTTATCTCTTCTCTCTTATATATCCTTCTAACAGTGACACTTCTTGTCTTAATTGCTTTATAGTTTTCTCTATTTGATGATTCCATGATGGCATTTGTTTTCTTCCCTTCCTTTACCTGATTATTCTGTGTTTTTGCGGTAAGACTTTTATGTGTTATCAGTTTAGCTGTGCACAGTAATGTATTCTATTTACTTCTGTTATATTACACACATTCTGTTAATAGTCTTGATTACTGTATTTATTTGTTTTATCAGACTTCTAACATTTTTGATCTTACTGATTTTCTGTAATCTGTTTCTTTCATTGATCTTAATATATCTCTCCATCGCTATTAAATCAAGGAAATCTTCCCTTAGCTCATTTTCTTCTAAGCTGAGAGCACATTATGAAGCTATATAGAAAATTTTATGTTACAGTAACTGTTTGATTAAGTATTAATTTTATCTTCCATTTCAGAGTGTTCCATCTGAGTAAAGGCAAAGTCCACATTTTTGCCGGGCTCAGTGTTATGGTTTAAAGACCAAGGCTGTAGTCAAGGATAGTCAGTATATTCAACTGGGTGCATGTTTTAGTCTGATCATCTGTCAGAGACATTATGATTCAAACAGACAGAAATATCTAGGGCTGTTTAAAATAATGTTCACAGCACTGATGTGTATGGTTTACCATTGCTTTCGCTATCATTAGAATATCAAATCACTAAATAATGCTAACGGAAGTTCACAAGATGATAATGCCAATGACTACTTGTTCAACCACCTGGACTTGTTTCCCCTTCTGGACCCATGTTAGCACTTGTTCCTGTATCCTTGCAGATCAGGAGATTCAATGTTCGACATCATTTGAATGAATAGTCATTGGCATTCTCATCTTGCGACTTTCTGGTCACATTATTTAGCAATATGACATTGTAATGATCACTAAAACGATAGTAAACCATGCGTACATAATATACTTAGCAACAGGAACAGTCTTCTAAAATAACTTTTGTGTGGTTGTTGGGGGAAACAACTGACTGCAGTGTGTGTTTCTTAGATGTACAGGAGTAACATTTGGAACTTTGTGTACGTTTTTAAACATTAGGTGGGAAGAAAAAGGAAGTTATATGAGATATGTGAGTAGCACAGGAATTTCTTGATTCTTTTTATTACTCCCTGGTGGGGTCATTGATGGAATATACAGGTGTTCGATGCATAGAACACTGCTGCAGTAGCTCCTGAAATTTGGAGTAAGTGGAAGACACCTAAAGCTTTGTGAAGCTGGCCAATTGCAGGGGGTAAGAAACATATAGATTAAGCAGCTACAGTGGTAATCTAGTACATCTACTGTCATGGTAAATTTACTTTCACAAATGTACTTTGGTAGCAGGGGGATTGAAGGCCTTCTATTGTGTTGAGGTTTAGAACCAGCGTGACTGTGTATAGCAAATATTCATGCAAAGCTATATTATATGATTTATTCATTGAGAAACATGAATTATAATGCCTAGTTTACAAACATTTTCTTCCTTTGTATATCCAGGTCATAAAAATGGACTTGGAATGCCCACTGCCTCTCCCAGTTTACAATTCAAATCAATATAAATAAACATTGTTGAAGTGACACCCCAACCTCATGTGCAAAAAATGGGGAAAAAATGTGTTGTGGATGGATAAATAAATAATAAATAGTAAATGTTGCCAAAATCCAGTCATTTCACAGAGACGAAATATGGCTTGCGTGAGGAGTAGTGAGAAGATTGAGCAGGTCTTTCACTTAGGATTCCCCTGTCCCTTTCACTATACTCTGATATCACTCACTGATAGGGAAGGCAGTCCAAATATCTTCTTGGCCTCTTCCCATTCTGTTAATTTTTCCTTTTTAGTTGTTTGCTCCCAATACCTTGTTCCTTTACCATTTTTCTCCAGGAAATTTCAACCCCCTCTTGCCTATTATTTGTACCCCTAATTGCAGTCATCCCTATTAACAAAATATCCTGTCTCCGTTTTTGAGTTGGCTTAGTTCTTAGAATACGTTCTGCTACTTTACAAACATAATATATTGTATGGTTTTTGATATTCTCCTTAAGGATCTTCATCCAAAATACCACTCTCTCCTTATTTATTGAATTTCCCCTGCTTCATCATCATCCCTTTCCACTTTGAGTCTTAGCTTTGTGCTTTTGTTATACTGTGTAGCTGTAAAATATCCCTTCAGATCAGGTGATCCTAAACCAGCCTGTTCTATTGGAAGGACTGACTTTCCCACTTGACGTTTGCTGTCTTCCCTCACATATAAATTCCTTCACCTCTTTATTAATTATTGTTCACAACCTTTCCTCTGGTTGATAAAAATATGCCTGACTTGTATATAAAACTAAACATACAGAAAACATTTTCACAGCTTGTATCTTGTATCCATATCTATAAACAAGAGCTTCCAGTTTCTTAATTTTTTATTATATTTTGTTTAGTCTGTTCCCATATATACTTATCTACCATAACAGAATCCTTTTTAATCCATACTCCTAAATACTTAATTTTTATTGTGACCCCATTAATATGAGTATTGCAGAACCAGTTCATGTGTGGGTACATGTTTTACAGCTATAGCCTTTTTTCTTCATTAGTTTTATATTCTGAAAAGACTTGAAACTTTCTCAAAATGTTGCACAACACAGAAATATAATTTTCTGCTTTTATTGTGTACAAAATCATATTGTCTGCAAATAAAGCAACAAGTATATCCTTGAATTTCTGAATCTCTTGTTTTCTTTGTCAGTGGCTCTAAACCTAATGCAAATAACAAAGGGGAAATAGAGTATCCCTGTCTGTTTCCTGTGTTGAGACACAACTTGTCAGAGAGGAACTCTCCCACCTTAATTTCTGCCACTGAGCCCTCATAAATCCTCCTAATTGACCTTATTATTGTGGAATGGAAATGCTTCCATGATTACTCATAAAATCCCGTCTTACTCTGTCAAATACATTCTCTGCATCAAGACCCACCAACAACAGTGACATTTTTTTACATTCTGCTTCTCTCTAGATCATCAGTACTTTATTAATGTTGTCATATGGTTGCCTCCCCTCAACAAAACTACATTGATCCATATCTATCAATTTTGACACACCTTTGCCATTCTTTTTTTGCTGTTATAGACATAAACACTTTATAATCATGTTTTAAAATTGAAATGGGCCTATATGAAGCTAGGTCTGATGGGTCTTTGCCATCTTTAGGTATTGCAATCACCACAGCTTTCTTCTAGGATGTCAGTGCTTCCCCCTCTTTTAACATAATGTTAATCTTTACCTTCCAGATCTTTATCACTTTCTTTCCTCCTGGCTTCCAAACGTCCACAGGAATACCATCTATTGATATACTTAAGTCTTCCATAAATATTTCCGTTTGTACTTTTTCTTGATTTCTACATTTCTCTGCTTTGTACAAACGTTAATAAAATTTCCAGAATATCGCTAGTACCTCTACAGGATCTCTGGTTATTTTTCTTGTTACAGGCTCCTTTAGTTTGGCAGCAACCCTTTCTACCTTCTGCTGCATTGTGCTAAATGTTTTTGTGCTTGTGGAGTTATCATCAAAAAATATTTGGTTAACAGAAGTCTTTCTAAACTCATGCATATTATCCAGATCCTCAATTATTTTCTCTTTAGCACTATGCAGTTACACCTGTTCTTGTTCTGTGAGACTCCCCTTATTCTTAAATACTTTACCCTTTGTCAGCCCCTCTAAATAATTTGTGGATGTTCTTAACCATATCTTTTTCTTTAATTTCTACCCTATTTTTAAGCTCCACTTTCATTTTATCCTACACACCAGCTATAACTTCTGAATAAATTTCTATCTTCCCTAATAAAGCTTGAATAATTTCTACTACCCATTCTTAAATTCCTCTCTTTTTAACAGGTAGGTGGGGAAGTGTCAGTGTCTCATTTTTACTTCATTTTTACTTCATTATCCTATATTTTTATTTTAGTCGCTATTGGTGCATGATCTGAACTAGTTATTGAATATGTGTTGAACCTTTCAATTAAATGGACATGCTCCTGTGAAATATAATTTCTGTCTAGTCTATACCAGTTGTTGTACATTGGGGAGTAATATGTAAATTCTGTCTGAGTTCCTACAACTGAATATGAGGGATCGGAGGTGAACATTAAAGTGGGTGGGTTCCTCTCTGAAAATTTCTGCTTGAGCAGAGGAAACAGGCAGGCGTGTCCTCTTTCTTCTTTGTTATTTGCATTACATTAAGAACCTTTGGCAAAGATAATAAGGGATCAGAAATTCAAGGATATAACTGTTATGGTAGTCAAGAATAGCTGGCTGTATTTGGAGATGATATTATTTTATACCTGATAAAACCATAAAAAGATATTACAGTCTTATGGAACATTTTGGGACACTTTCAGATCTTTTTGGGTTACAAAATGAATGAAGCTAAAACCAAGGCAATAGCAGTAAATTATGTACCCGCATATGAAATGATTCAGCAATATCCATATTTATGGGGACATGATAAAATAAAGTATTTAAGAGTATGAATTAAAATAATTCTGGTGTGTCAGCTAAGGATATGTGAGAATAGACTAAACAAAAGGTAATACAAAAACTAAGAAAATGGAAGTTATGGACAGTAAGATACAAGCAGTTAAAATGTTTTTAGTCCCATTAGTTTTATACGCAGGTCAGGCATATTTTTATCAACCAGAGGAGAAGATGTGGATAGCAATTAATAAAGAGCTGAAGGATATTATCTGGGAGGGGAAGATGGCAAGAATCCAATGTGATAAGCCGATTCTTCCAGCAGAACATGGCAGATTGGTATTACCTGATTTGAAGGGGTATTTCAAAACTCCACACAGGCACAAGTAGAAAACTATAATCCAAAATGGAAAGGGATGATGATGAAACAGGGAGGAAGCTCAAGAAACAAGGAGAGATTGGGATTTTGGATGCAGACCTTTAAGGAGAATAACAATAATCATACAGAATATTGTTTCTATAAAGTAGCAGTACGTATCTACCTAAGCCAACATGGGAATGGAGAAAGGTGATTCTGCCTATAGGGATGACTACAATTAGGGATATAGACAATAGGCAAGAGGGGCCTGGAATTTATTGGTGAAAACTGGCAAAGGAACCAAGGTATTGGGAGCAAATAACTAGAGGAGGAAAGATGATAGAATGGGAAGATGTTAAGAGTTTATTTATACTGCACGTTAGAGATTGTCTTCACTAGAAGAGATTAATAGAGTATAGGCAAATAGAAAGAAATAGGGGAGTCCTAAATGAAAAAAAAGCACTGTAGAATCTAGAACAGAAGCTGCCATTAAAAAAGGAATAATTAGTAAAGCATATAAAATATTGCATGATAATTATAATACTCAATCAGAGGAGTTTAGAAAGTATTGGGAAGAGAGACTGGATAAGCAATTCACAAAGAAACAATGGGAAGATATATGTATGTCTCCCAAATATGCAAGAAAATCCAGAAAATTTAGGATTTTTGTTTGGAAATGTTTCCATAGATGTTTTTATACCGCAAGCTGACTCCAGAGAATTTTTTCTCAGGTAGACAGTAAATGTTGGAGGTGTGATGGGGACGAAAGAGGTAACTGGGAACATATTTTCTGGCATGCGGTGAGCTGGCGGACTTCAAGTATTCCCTGCATGATGCACTGTTGAAGATGCTGGATGGACAGATTGGTGTGATGCGGGAGATGATTTTTCTGAGCTGTAATACAGAGTAGGAATTGCCTAGGTATGGTAAGGCTTTGCTGTGTCTTAATTATGGTGGCTGCCAAAAAAGTAATTACTAGAGAATGGAAATCAAAATCTAAGCCAACTATACTAGAAGTAGTGAATATAGTAACAGAAATAAAATAACTGAAATTGTTGAAAGGCCTCACTGAGACCAATGACTGGTGTCAAAACCATGGCCTTAAGTTTAATGTTAAAAAATGCGTCGTCATCCCCTTTGGGAAAAACACAGTTCTCACTAATTACCACATTGATGGGAACCCACTGAACACTGAAGGCATTATAAGAGATCTGAGGACACAGGGTGACAGCCACCTCCCCTTTGGCCACCACGTTGCCACTGTGGTCAGAAAGTCCTTCTATGTGGCACATCTCATTACCAAGGGTTTTTCGTCCAGGAAGAAAGAGGTCATCATCTCTCTCTCTACTCTTCCCTCATTAGGCCAATCATCGAGTATAATGCCCCATGTGGCATGTAACTCACTAGACACATGTAACAGCTGGAAAGGCCACAAAAGTACCTCACAAAGAGGATCCTAGACATTAAAGACATGTCCTACATGGACAGACTAAAAAAACTCCAGCTATTCTCTGTCTCATATCGTCTACTAACACGTGATCTCTGCTTGACTTACAAAGCCATGTCTGACCCAGCTCTGTTAGAAATGCTGCATCTAAAAAATCCCAATCCCTCTGCAACATATGCTCCAGAGACCTCAACCTCATTACCACAATCAACAGAACATGCTGGAGGAACAGGTTCATAACCCAGAAACTGCTCATGCTCTGGAATAGACTTCCCATACATGTCAAGCAGAGCACCTCACTGGCCCTCTTCAAGAGATTCTTGATGAGTGGATGTGAAATAGAAAGTTCACCCCGGGGATCACTCCAGTGGCTCTACTTGATAGAGGCACTGGGAACTAACGTTGGGCAGCACGATGCCAGGGCAGTTCTCTGGGCTAGGCTTGTAAAGGCTTCAGGGCCATTAGCCTAGTACACACCTATGAATCTATGAAACTGAGATATTTCGAAAAGGCTAGGAGAAAATTACATAGAAAACATGGGAATTGTGGGAACAATACATACAGGCGAGGAATGTAGCTTAGGTTATATGATATATAGGAATGTATGTGAAGTATAATGTTTGTAAACGTGAACTTGTTAATACAGTTTTATTGCTTTTATATAAATGTAGGCTAAAAAGAAAGCCCATTGGAGCCACCACGACTGGTTAAAACTTTATTTAACAAACAGATAAGCACTTTTGAGTATTAGCTCTTCATCAGATCTAAAAAACAGTTAAATCAACCATATTTAAACAAATAACAAACAGTCAGAATCAATACCAGAACCTACTCCCCTTCAATAAGGGTTTTAAAGGCATACAAGCATTTAACTCAGGTGTATGGTTAGCTTGCAATTTAGCTATCCATCTTAACTCAGCTAATTCAGTACTGTTTAGAATGTCACCCCCCCATACTCACTTTTTGAATGTATAACACCATAAACTGAAATCTATGCTCTTTATTTGTTTCATTGTGTTGATATAGAGCATTATTTCTCAAACATAATCTGATGTCACTCATATGTTGCAGTATGCGTTGTTTTAACATTCTATTAGTCTTCCCAACATAGAATGCTTAGCGTGATATGCACTCAGCTAAATACACCACATTTTTAGTTCTGCAGTCTGCATGTAATCTTGATATATACTTCCTACCTGCCACAGGGTGTACAAAGATGTTATTTTCTTTGACATATTGACATGCCTTGCATTTCTTGCATTTAAAGGTTTCCAACTTCTTCCTATTGTTATGGACTTGTTGGGAAGTATGTTCTTACATGAAATCTGCTTCAAATTTTGGCTGTTGGTATAAGCAAGTCTGGGGTGGGGACCTACTAGTGATTTCAGCTTATCATCAGTGTGTAAAATCTTCAAGTTATTTTTTATTACATGGGAAATGGCATCAATATCACTATTATAGTGTAAGTTTATTCTCACAGATGGGTTATTGTTTAGCTTCTGTTCATTAACAATATTCCCATTGTCAGAACTGCCCATATTACATTCAAACCATGGCTTGCCTCTATTTCTTTTCCAACTTTTTGTCCTAACTATTGTTCTCTTAACTCTTTGTGTTGGATAGCCACGACTAGCAAACATATACTACATGTTGTCTAACTCGCATTCATATATACTATCTTCAGTACACTGTCTAGAAATTCTTAACCCTTGCCCATTCATTACATTATCAAAAATGTGCGTTGGGTGCATACTGTCATACATTAACATGTTATTTCTCCAACAACTTTTCCTGTATACTCTGGTTTGTAATTTGCCAGTCAAGTCTTTATAAATTTTCACATCTAAAAAATCTATTGATTCAGAAGAATAGCTAACAGTAAAACATAAAAAATATGTTGTGTTTACCAAGTATCTCACAAATAACAATAATTCTTTAGTTGTACCACTCCACAAAATAAATATGTCATCCACAAAATGATGGTGTATTTTCAAACTTGCCTTCCATGGACAAGTACTAGGTAGAACATGAGTAGCCTCCCACTGTGCCAAACACCAAGTTGGCATAGGTGTTGGCATAGGGGGTACCCGTGGCTATACCATCTCTCTACCAATAATATTGATCATAAAACATGAATAAGTTATTGCCCAAAATCAATTGAAGAAAAGCACATATCTGTGTTATATAAATGTAAACTTGCCTACGTCACAAGTGATAATTCAATAAAGGTGTTTAAAAAAAGAGTTCCTACTACTGAATTCACTTCTTTACCAAATATTTTTATAACTGTCTTCAGAAATCTACCCCTTTTGTTATATTTTCCCTTCTAGGTCCCCCAGATACATCCTTACTGTTGCAAATCAAGTTCCATTCCCTACCTATAAATAATATACACTACTAAAAGCTGATTATTTCTCTCAAAATTTTCTTAAGCTCCAGAATAGCAGTTTTTAGGTGGAATATAAATATATGCCAGGGTAATCCTCATCCCTTGGCAGTAGCCCTTACTACCACAAGTCTATCATTATTATTTTTTCCTGTTCTATCACTATTGGAGCTCCTCTAGCAGTTAGTAAAATTACTCCACGTTTCCTTTGTCCCTAATGTTGTGCAAATACCCATTCTGAAATCCTTTCTTTGTCAAATTCGCATACTCACTTCTTTCCAAATGTGTCTACTGTAACATTCCTATATGCACGCCACATTTCTTAATATAATTCAGTACTCTTAGCTTTTTATCTGTACCTGTGAGGCCATTAATATTCCAAAGCAATATGGATAGTGTAGCCATTATGCTAAGAAGTTATTATTCCTACCTGTTATATGTGACAGCTTTTTAAAATGTCTCTTTCCAGTTTTTGTGTTACATGGACACACAAATGTTTTGCAGGCTGGTCTTTTATACAGTTTCTTGTCATCTCCTTTTGAATCTATGTCACATTTTACAAGACTTTTGTTTTTCTGAAAAGTGCAAAGCAAAAGTTATCATCACTGCCGCTTTCTGGCCCATGAAAATTTGTTTCCTTACCCATGGCCTCCTCTTCTACACTTTACATGGTTATTAGATCCTGTTTCAGATCTCCTGTCTCACAACACCAGTAAGTCTTACACAGACATCAAGTCTGTCAGACTAACCTCATGGTTTCTCTGCTTCCTTTGATGACCAGTGAGTCTTCATTACCTTCCAGAGTTGTCCAGATTGTGTTTGCTACTCAAAAACTTTCCACGCTTAAAGTCTATAAAAAAGCAAGTACAGACAATTTTCTCTATGGGTTATTGTTAAAGGTTTAGATCTCTTTTCACCTCCTCTTTTTTTCATCCCGGAGTCAATAGCAGATCTTTTTGATTCTGGGGAAAGTTACTTTACCATTAAAGACTTGCTTGCTGATATCTGTAACTGTCATGCTGGTTCAAACTCATCAGTGACCTCCCTTAAAATCTATAAAGCCTTCTTCAAAGGGACCTTTTTGTTGAGGTGTACAATCAAAGACCCTATCCCTCCATGGGACATTATCTTGGTATTAAAAACCCTAACACAACTCGCATTTGAACATCTTCTTCTGCTTCCTTGAAACACCTTTCCTGGTAAATGTTTCTGATAGTGGTTACCTGTGTCAAGAGAGTTTCTGAACTACAATAATTGTCCAGCAGATAACCTTACTTGGTTTTTCATAAAGACTGAGTTCCTGTTAAACCACATCATTTATTTGTGCCTGAAGTAGCTTTGGTGTCAGCCATGAGAAAATGCATTGATCTGCCTGTTTTCTTTCCTAGTCATTCTGATTGAAGAGAATATACATTTCACACTCTGGATAATCATTGCCATCTCAGATTTTCAGTGTCTAGTTCCAATATCAACGCCTTTAGCTTTTCAGATTTTGGTTCTGACATTTGTGCAAGGGGAGTTACTTTATTGGGTGTAACTCAACCGAGTTCTCCCCTTCTGCCTTTATCCTCGTACTCAGTCTTTCACAACAGATGCTTGGGGAGCTGTATCCAAGGGGATGAAAGTTTGAGGGTCTGTGAGACAAGCATAATAGACAAAATTATGTAAATGTCAAGGAGATGATGCCTGTAATTAATCACAGACAACACCACAGTGGTGTGGTGCATAAGCAAACATGGGGTACCAGATCTATCCCCTTTGCAAACTTACTGTGATGTCCTACTGTGTAACAACTCAGCTCAATTTGACCCTCTAGCTTTCTACATTCTGTCATATCAAAACATTCTTGTAAACAAGCTGAGCAGGACCAGAAGCTGTGCCCATGTATCTTCCAAGAACTGATTCATCTTTGGGGAACTCCACAAACAGATTTGTTTGCCTCCAATCAAAATAGACAGTTAAAGAAATTCTGTACCAGGAATCCATGCAAGCAGGTCTGGAAGACAGATGCTTTCTCATTTCCATGGATGGGAATGTTTCTCCATGGTTTTCTGCCTTTTCACTAATGTCCAGGTTGCTTCTAAAGATCAAGAAAGACTGTCCAAAGATAGTTGTGGTGACTCCTTTTTGGCCCAGGCAAGAGTAGTAGTTCCTTCTGTTGAAAATGTCCAAGAACAATTCCCACAGACTTCACCACAATATGTGCTTAATCACATAAGACAGGGGTCATTTGATACCCCCAACCTGAAAATTCTTCATTTGACTGCCTGGGTTATAAAGTTTTAATAACTTTTAGGTGCCTTTTTTCTGAAGACATGCAGCAGATATTAAAGGAGGATATGAAACCTGCTATTAGAAAACCATATATGAGTAAATGGAGAAGATTTTCTTGTTGGTGCCATACTAAGAACCAAGTCCCTTTTAAGGCCCAGATGCCTCTGTGTGTAGAATATTTGTGTGAGTTATTATCCCCCAGCCTTTCGTACTCTTCTATCAAGATTTATCTTTCAGCCATTTGTGATTGTCTGCCCTTAGATCCCCCTTTTTGCTCTTCTTCAAGTCAAACAGTTTTTGAAAGGGGTTTTGCATATTCATCTGCCTAGAAAGCAGGAGGCTTCTCCTTAGCATCTTAATTTTGTGCATGGAAAACTGAGACTTCATCCTTTTGAACCAGACCGTCGGGCTGATTTGAAGTTCTTAACTTGAAAATAGTCTTTACTTGATTTTACCATGCTGCTCTGACTTCTACAAGAAGACTATCTGAGCTACAAGCTGTTATGGTGAGTGAAGCTTATCTAATTTTTCAGAAGGTTGTGGTATCTTTGAAAACAAATTATCCATTTATGCTTAAAGTGGTTTCAGAGTTTACTTTGAGTTAAGCAAATCATCTCCCTATCTTTTTTCCAACTCTAAAAAATAAGAGAAATAATTTTGCATACTCTGGATGTCCACAGACAACTCAGATATTATAGTGACTAGCTAAAACCTACAGGAGTGTGGATCCGCTGCTTATTTACTGTGAATGTAAGAAAAAGGGACAATCTGTATCAAAACAGACAGTTTCCAAATGGTTGTCTCATGCTTTTGTTTTTCTCATCTGGACAAGTCACTTCCAGCCACGGTCAGACTTCATTCAAGTCAGAGCTTTGGCTTCTTCTGTGGCTTTTTGGAAAGGTGCGGGCTCTAGAAGTATTCTACAGATATCCAGTTTGTCCTCTGTACATATTTATGCAAAACATTACAAGTTAGATTCCTTTTCCAGGTCCAGAGCATGTTTTGCTAGGGCTATTCTCCTGGGAGTCCTGGACTCTGACCCTTTCCCTCCTCTGTTTCTTTGTGGCTAATGACCACAAGGGCCTTTTTAAGCCCAGCCATGCATCCCAAATATCTGACAAGTTCTGGTACCCTTGAAAAGTTTAAGCAGGGGCTTGGGAGATGAACCATTTACAGGCTGCCTGTGTCCATTAGAGACATAGGTGGCAAACCAGGTTTCAATTTCCTCTGTTCCTCATCCAATTGTCCAAATTGAATTTGAATTGGGTTAGGGAGGAACTCTGCTTCACACGGATGGAAAGCCTGTTCCAGAGACAGGGTAGTCTCTAGAATACATACCTGTCTCTCCAGCAGGTACTGTTTATATCACAGGCAAGGTTTATGTGTTTAGAATGAGTAATTCTGGTGCTATTTGCTTTGTGAATATGCAAGAGGTCCATCAGAGTGGGGTTTGACAGTGCCGTGTAAGCCAGGCATAGATCTCCCCTTGACAGCATGTAGGAGACAGAATACAGGGATAGGGCCTTGAGGCGGTCTGCAAAGGACAAGTTACTTATGCTCTGTATTTTTTTAGTGAGGAAACTCTGTGGACATTCCATTTCTTGGATATGCCTGGTTAGGAACATACCAAAGGGGCATTATACTCAATGATAGGTCTGATGAATGCCAAACACAGTGGAACAATGGCTTTCTTGGAACAAGATGCCATACTTTTTTTTAATAAGTTGCGCAACATATAATGATTTCCTTACTACTGTAGACATGATGGTCAAAGGTTAGATTACTGTCTGTGAGTGTCCCTAAGTCCCTGACTATTGAGTCAGCTCTAAGGGGTGTGCTGTCAATATGATAAATACCAGGGGTGGATAACTTCCTGAAAGATGCTATTTTATGCATTTCTTGACATTTAGTTTTAGTCCATGGTTTTGACACCAGTTGCATGTCAGTGTCAGCCCTTCCTGGAGAACATCTGTGTCAGTGTGGGAGTCTGTGACAACTCCTAGATGTTCTACATGTTTCACTGTTGCAGTCATCACACTTGGGTTATCTGCCTGCAGGTAGCCAACAGTCGGCCCGTATACCAGAGACTTAGTATTTCTGCATCAGTTGCTGTTGCTCCAGGGCTGACGTCAGGTCGTCAGGGGTATAAAAACAGGCAGCTGACGCCAGTACATCAGTCTTTCTTGCCGGGGAGCCAGAAGCAGTTTGCACGAGTGCTGGTCAGCCACTACCTGAGTTTTTGTTTCCGAATTGAATCATCCTGAAGTCTTCTAAAGCTAAGTACCCCATTGGGGATCCTTTTTTCTTGCTCTAACCGATGTCAGAAAAAGTTAACAATTGTCTTGCCTGTGGAAAGCAAATACCACACCAAGATTTCCATTCTTACTGCGTCACCTGTTTAGGTCCAGACCACAACGTACTTCGCTGTCAGTTTTGTGCTTTGTTCAACGCCCAAACTTTTCGTCGGGCCCTTATTGTCACTAAATACTTTTGCTCTCTCCATATTCCGAAATGGCTTCGGAAAGCCATCTGACTATCGATCCTCTGAAAAAACGTAAGGATAAAGACAGAGACAGACCGCACAGGTCCAAAACTGCTTACGCTGCTTCTGTTAAGCTAGTCGCCTGTTCACCGGTACTCAGTGAGGTGCTTTCGCAGCCCCTGATGCCCACTTCGATGGATTCGCAGGTTGCTACCGAGACCCGTTCTGAGTCTGGTATGCAGCGAGCCTCTTCTTTGACTACGGAACCTGTGGATCTCTCTACCTTGGATGGGTCCGGAGCCGCTGTGCAGGCACCGGCTACTGAGGAAGTTCTTCGTATTACCGATACTCGACACAAACCGACTAAGGCCAAGAGTACGAGCTATGCCTAAAAAACTGATGACCCGATCTGAAGCACCTGCTTCCTTGCCACAATCTCAAATGCTTAAAATGGCAGAAGACCTGATCATGCTGATTAAGGGAAGCCAGCCTTCCCTTGCTAAGAGAAAATGAGACTTGTCCCCAGCAGTTTTAACTGACCAAGAGTCTGACGACTCTGATGTTTCTGAATATGAAGACATGCCTCTATCTGCTTATGAAGATTCAGATGCAGAGGAATCCATTCCCTCTGCTTCCCCTGCAGATGATTTTTCTTTTGGTGAAACCCTTCATACTTTAAGAGAGCATTTCCACTGGGAATGCCAGGATTATCCTCAGTCCAAAAAGAAACTCAGAGAATTTTTAGATTTGCCGCAACATAGACCTTTAGCTATCCCTCCTGTTCTGGATGTTGTGGTGATGTCTTTATGGAATACAGTCTGACACCTGATACTTTACCCTCTGCTCCAAGGAAACCAGGCAGGTACTACAGAGTCCCTGACTCTCACAAATTTATTTTCAAAAATCCTACTGCTGACCCAGAGGTCATTTCCCAAGGGTCTAAAGGTATCAAAGCAACTACAGCTAAGAATCCCACCCCTTCGGACAGGGATTCCCAAGCTTTAGACAGATGGCCCCTCAAGGCCATCTCAAATAGACCCAGGGGAAACAGACTCCCAGATTACAGTCTCAGGGTATGCAGAGATCTAAGCAGTGGAGTACCTCCACTTCTAAAACAGAGAGTGCTAAGCCATCCCCTTAGGGAAAGAATTCACAATGACTTCTCAACTCCACTCCTCACCTCTGCCCAATTGCTCCTGCCCCTAGGAGGAAAACATGCCCACCATGCAAAATACTGGACCTCCATCACCAAAGACCGATGAGTCCTCAACATTGTATCCCAGGGTTACAAATTTTACTTCCATACACTGCCAACCTTGAAAGGTTTCCCAAACCTTCCCCCAAACCAGTGGGCAGAGGCACAAAACCAAGTTCAATCCCTCCTCTCCGTAAGGGCAGTTCAGCCTGTTCCTGCAGAACAAATAGGTCAAGGGTTTTATTCCAGACTTTTCCTGGTACCCAGAAAAGAAGGCACTTGGTGCCCATTCCTAGATCTTTCCATTCTAAACACCTTCCTGGTGGTACCAAAATTCAGAATGCTCACCCTTCAGCAACATCTTCCAATGCTGTTCAAAGAGGCCTGGTTAGCCACCCTAGACCTAAAAGAAGCCTATCTGCACATCCCTATCAGGGAATCATGCATACAATGTCTACGTTTCAGGGCAGGATCTATGCATTATCAGTTCTCTGCACTTCCCTTTGGCTTATCCAATGCTCCCAGAGTCTTCACAAAATGCCTGGCTCCAGCCATTGCCTATTGCAGACAGAGAAAGATACAAATATTGGACGATTGCCTGATTCAGGCAGACAGTCACGAAAAGCTGTTGCAGCACCTGACATTTGTAAAGAACCTTCTACCCTCCCTGGGGTACACTATCAACAAAAATAAATCAAATCTAGTCCCCAGTCAAAAGATTGTATTCCTGGGAGCAAGCTTGGACACAGCATCCCAGATGGCATTCCTTACTCCAGAAAAACAAGCCTACCTAAAAGGCTACTTCACTCAAATGGCCACCAGAACCCATCTATCCACAAGAAAAATCCTTCAGGCTCTAGGGTTCATGGCCTCTTGCATTCTACTAATTCCATATGCCAGACTGCATATGAGGAAACTTCAATGGTATTTAAGTCTTTGGTGCCAGCATTCTCAGGACCTGGAAACCATCATACCTATCATACCTTGTCTAAGGACAGAGTTTCTTTGATGGGCAGCAGCATGCAACCACAACAAGGGGCTTCCCTTTACACAACCCCATGCTGTCCAGACCCTAACCGCAGATGCATCAGACTATACCTGGGGGGCACATCTGGGTGAAAAATGTATTCAGGGCCACTGGCGCCCAAGTCAAATTCATCTGCACATCAACCAAAAAGAGATGCTAGCTGTTCAGCATGCTCTGACAGCTTTCAGATCCCTACTCTCCCAGGACCCCTGTTAATAAAAGCAGACAACACCACAGTTATGTGGTACATCAACAAGCAGGGGGGAACCCATTCTTAACCACTCTGCAGGCTAGCCATGAAACTGTGGAACATGGCCTTGGACATGCATATTCATCTGCAAGCTCAATTCCTGCCAGGCAAACAAAACTCTCTGACAGATGACTTAAGCAGAAATCTCCTAGACCCACATGAGTGGCAATTAGACCCCAGCACTTTCAGCTTACTAACCCAGAAATGGGGGATCCCGGAGGTGGACCTTTTTGCCTCCCCCTACAATACCAGATCAGCAAATTCTGCACCAGGACACCTCACAGCAGGGCCTGGAAAGTGGATGCCATATCCTTCCAGTGTGTAAACCTCTCAATTTATGCTTTTCCCACTCTACCTCTTCTTACAAGAGTATTACTCAAGATAAGACAGGACAGACCAAGGGCAGTCCTGATTGCCCCAGACTGGCCACTCCAGCACTGGTACCCACTACTGTGCAGCCTGTCACCGGTGCCACCATGGCACCTACCTCAGATCCCAACCCTCCTCACTCAGCAGGAGGGACAGATCTTGCATCCACAACTGCAAACCCTGAACCCTGCAGCCTGGCTTATTCCTTGAATTCTCCCCCAGTGATTAACCTAAGCAGGCAGGTACTGGACGTCATTCTTGAAGCCAGAAGACCCAGTACAAGGAAATCCTTTGCTGATAAATGGAAAAGGTATTGTTCCTGGATTCAATCTAAAGGAGCAGACACAGCACTGCCCTCCTTACCTCTAATCCTGGATTACCTAGCAGATCTACTCCACAGAGGCCCTTCCTTCTCTTCCATTAAGATCCATGCCTCTGCCATCTGGGCTCATTACAACACTGAGCCACCTCTCTTCTCTCATTCTCTCATCAAACAGTTCCTGAGAGGGGCCAACAAAGTAAGGCCACCAAGGAGAGCACCCACCCATGCTTGGGACCTTAACTTTGTACTGGAAAAGCTCATGCTCCCCCCTTTGAACCTGCAGTGTCAACAGAGTTAAAATTCTCTCTTGGAAAACAGCCTTGGTTCTGGCCATCACTTCAGCTAGAAGAGTGCCTGAGCTACAAGCACTTATGGATGTGGAACCATTCATTATTTTTCATGCTGACAGGGTCTCCCTCAGAACAAACCCTACTTTTATGCCTAAAGTGGTGTCCAGTGTAGCTCTCACCCAATCTATCCATTTGCCAACCTTCTTTCCTAAGCCTCAAAATAAAGGGGAAGGGATCCTGCACTCTTTAGACGTGCACAGACAGCTCAGATTCTACCTTGCCAGGACTAAGCCCTGCAGGAAATCTGACCAGTTACTAGTCAGCTTTGCACCAGGGGCGGAGGGCAAGGCCATATCTAAACAAACTATTTTCAAATGGATAGCACACTGTATCCATTTCTGTTACAAACACCATGGGAAACCAACCCCTCAGGGGGTCAGAACGCATTCCACTAGGGTAACTTCTACCTCTACAGCATTCCTTAGGGGAGTCCCTACCAGGGACATTCTTGAAGCTGCTTCCTGGAGTTCTGTTCATACCTTCACCAAGCATTACCACCTGCCTATCTTTTCCAAATCCAGGGCAGGTTTTGCAACAGCAGTCCTGCAGGGCATACTAGCCAGCCCCAACTCTTTTTGACTGCCTCCACCCATTCTTCAGCTTTGGGAATCAATCCAAGTGTGATGACTGCAACAGTGAAACATGAAAAACATAGTACAGTTGTGTACACTTACCATAAATGTAGATGCTCGAGTATATTCACTGTTGCAGTCCTTGTTTCCCTCCCTCCAGCCCCTTCTGTCTCTCTCTGTCTGTCTTTCTCCTTCTCTATCTCTATTACTCACCCCTCACAGGGCTATTGGTATTTACTTTTTACTAGGTGGTGGGGTTTTTTTCCACCATAACATAGCTCCCTATTTAGGGGTCTCCTGACATTTGGGGCAAGAAAAACTGATGTAATGGCGTTGGCTGCCTGTTGTTATACCCCTGATGACCTGATATCAGTCCTGGAGCGACAGCAACCGACACAGAAATACTAAGTCTCTGGTATTCGAGCTGAACGAGGGCTACCTGCAGGCAGATAACCCAAGTGTGATGACTGCAATAGTGAATACACTCGAACATCTACATTTATGGTAAGTGTACGCAACTGTACTTTTGCAGTCATCTGCAAATTTAGTCATCCAGAAGCCATTGACATTGGCCTTGACTTCAGAGAAGTAAATGCTAAAAAGGAGCAGAAAAGCAGTGCCAGGACTTGATCCCTGAGGGACTCAACTTGTGACTGGCCTCTTTGTAGGGGTGGACTCCCCAGTTCTAACTTCCTGGGCTGTGTCTGTGAGCCAGTTGGCTATCCACCAGGTGACATAAGGGTTTCTACCTAACCTCTTGAGTTTGTCAGCAATGCTCGAGTGGGGTATTGTGTCAAATGCCTTGGCCAGGTCAAGTTAGGCAGTGTGAACCATTCTTCCCAAATCCAATGCTTTGGTGACCTTCTCAAAGATGCTCACCAGGGTGAGTAGGCATGACCTGCCCTTGATGAAACCAAATTGCAACAGTGATCTAATGATGAACATAGT